>NW_027505343.1:0-160000 GCF_021521415.1 Bidens hawaiensis | reverse complement strand
TAAAAATTTGTTAAAACATATATAATTAATACATAATATATATAAAAAACACATATAGTATATAACAGATAATCGAACCACAACTGTTATAACTGAACCATAGCCGGCATAACTAAACCAAACTTGAAAGGAGAATCGTTCGGTTAACTTTATGATATATATTTTACAAACTTTAATAAGCATACCTCAATAAAGGAACTATGCAATTGGAATTCAAATTGGTGTTTTAAGCTTTGAATTTGTTGGATAAAGAATTCATAGCTTGAGGAATAAGGCCTGTTTGGGCAGCATCTTTGCAGTTGGACCCATGAACAATCAAAATGTCTTGCCTGACATGGTGTGTGAAAGGCAAAATGTCAAATAATAATATAATCATGAACAATGATAACATTTATGTTAATTACTTGAATAACAATAATAATATACATGACCATAAGCAAGAACAATAGCATTATATCTTGAATGGTCTCAAAGGGTAGATTGATGATATTCTTAGTAAAAGGTTTATAGCTTTTTGGTAAGCTTAATGATTCAATTTAACAAAAATTAAGGTGAAATTTTTTAGAGATGCATTAATTTAGAAGTTACAACATGGTTTTTAAGTCTAGATTGCATGTGCAGATTTATGCAAGAAACAAGAACTTAACTGCATGCATTGTTTTGAATCTAACACTGTGTTCCCCAGTCTCATTTAACAAAGAGAGGAGAAGGAAAAGAGAGGAAAAGATGAAAAATCCATGTTCCAGAGATTTTTTAATAAGAGGAGGGGAAAGGAGGGAAAATGATGGGAAATGGGAGCATATATTCATCTTCCCAAATTGGAGAGATTATGAGAGAATATATTTGTATAATTTAAACTTCTATCAGTTACTAAATTACCCTCATATCTAACTTCCTAGTATAACTAGAAAAAATTTGCATTTTCTTTTCTTTTCCTCTTAACTTAGGAACACCTAAAATGTTTAATTTCATTTCTTTTATTTTCTTCTTAACGCATGTCTCATTTGTTTACTTATGGTTCATTAACGTTGGTTGATTTAAATTCGTTTATGCATGTTCATGTATGTTTAATATATCCATTTAAAACTTTTAGGCCCACTACAATTAGCCTAGTTTTAATAAATTCGTAGGGCTTGAACAGTGGCAGATCCAAGATTTTTAGTCGGGGGGGGGGGGGGGCAAATTTGTTCATTTTTTTGCATATTATACTTTCTACACTATAGATCCAGAGTTGAGTGGGGGTCTTTACCACCCCTCACATGCCAGTGAATCCGCCCCTGCGGCCTGAACATTTTAGCTCAGTTATGCTTATTCCCCAATGTTCATTTATATTCATTCGTTTACATTCGTGAACCGCTCATTTATACAGTGAACACATCATTCCATATAGAAGTGTTCAACTGTTTAAGAAGTGACAATACCTTGATTGTTAAAACACCAATTGTCACAAGTAGCCCAATTTCTACATCACCAAGAAGTTCTTTAGCTTTCAGAACTACATCATCTTCGCTTATGTCACATCCCTGTCAAAATTCTCTCCTTTAATATTATAAAATTTCATTCTTCAGCAGTTTAATTAGAGGTGTAAAAACAAACATTTTATTACCACAAGACGAATATCAACTCCATTGTTAGTCTTTACCAAAACACGTACTCGTTTTGGTTCACTTTCTACTAGTTTGATACCCTCCACTTGCACAACTACATTAGCTCCATCAGGTATTGGTTTGAGAGTAAAATAAGGCCTTTGATAACATCATTAACATGCAAAAAACTAAAGTAGCACATAAAGCAAAACTCAACAATTAAACACATAAGGAACAAAATAACATATATGTTCCAATAACATATGCATAATTGAACACCGGCACTGTCTCAATTCGTGAACACAAACAATATCCATCAAAAACCTAATCAGCAAACACTAGGAAAATATTCAATCAGAAGAGAAAAGTCACTGTACATCATGTAACAGAAAACTTACGATATTACGTACACTTGATGGCGGAGCTTCATTGACGGAGGTCGGAAAAGTCTGATGGCGGAGCTTCGTTGACGATGGCGAAGATGGAGATTGGAGACATATTTGGGGAATTTTGAATCCATTTAGTGACGTTGTAACCGAATCCCAACCGTTTTTTTTCTTTTGATTTAAAATATCTAATGTCTGACACTTTATTGTAATCGCTTTGTAGTAACTAATTACCATGATAATGAAATAGTTTCGATTTGTGTTAACTTTCATTCTTACATTCCATTATGGTAGCTTTAATTTTTTACATTTCATTACCATTTCTTTAATTCACACCCGCTCTTATATGTAGGACATGAGTCACATTTTATTTAAAAATAAAATAAAATAAACGCTAACGATACTCTCGTTAGTAATTGGAAATATTCTAGTACGATACCGTTTACAAAACTAAACAAATACAAACTTTTATATTCAAATTGAGATGATCCAAAATCTTTTGCGGGTAGTTTAACAGGTCTTCATGTAGTATCCTTGTCTTGTGTCTTCATCACATTTGGCATTCGACTAAGCGCCTTGACTACAACAAAAACAAACAAAATGTTGACGGTTGTGGCTGAGGATTCGTGTTAAACACAGGTCCCTTAAAACATATTTCGGGGTCTCTACTAAAGAGTCCGTCTGTCTCCCAGGGTACAACAGCCGAAGCCGATATGTACTGTCGGGAAAGGCTACGCGCCCGATGTTACATCGGTATATCGGTGTTCTTGAAAATGAATAGGTTAGAATAATGTGGCGAAGGAATCAAGTAGAGAGTACTCCTCTCTAACCATATGGATTTTTGAGTGAACACCTTTTTCTAGTACTTTCAAATGAGGCACAAAGCCAACTAATATATTCAAGAGTTGAAAGAAAACAAGTGTCTCACTTAATTAGTGACTTAATATGATAATAAAAACTCATTAAGTGTCATCAAACCACTTTACTTAGAGTTTCACCAAACCAAGAGTTTTATATTACTATTTCAATAATTAATTTCCATTCACATTTTCTAAATTTTTCCAACAATCCCCCACATGAATGGAGATTGATCAAAACACACACAATATATCCAATGGAACCTCGATGGTTGAGTATTGCAGGATAGGTAGGTGTTAGCTTTGAACCTTCCTTTGTGAAGTATACATAGTCTCCTAGCGGTTAGTAGACACGATGTCCTTGAACTAACCCCCATTTGTGTATACGGCAATACACTTCACACAATACTCTCCCTATCTGAGAACATCCCCTCATTGTCATGTCCATTATGGTCCTAGAACACTAGCCTGGTTCTGTGAAAGCTCTAAAAATTGCGCACCCACACTTTTATTTGAAGCGACCTCACTTCTATTTCACATAGGTGATTATCTATAAATCATTAAAAGCATTGAGGTTATGATGATTTACATAAATCATTAACCATAAATTATGCTTAGCCTCACAACATGCCATTGTTGTTATAGGAATGGACTAGGAAGTAATTAAACTCCCTTTACAATTTAGGAGGATATATATATATATATATATATATATATATATATATTAGCTTATATGTCAACTTATACATTGGCTATGCCTCCACAGTGACCACCCTTAGATATATAATTAGCTAGGTTGTCCTATTGAACTTAGATCTTGGGATATCCAGTCAACTAAGTTAGGTTTTCCTTCATATATCCTTTTTTTCATGGGCTTTAGTCTCATTCCACAACTCCATCTTTCATCAACCCTTGGGTTGTTGGATCCAAAACCTTTATCTATGACTTTGTCAAGTCAATACTAGATAAATGCAATTAAGATGAGTTGTTATGACGTGCTATTAACTTGTAAGTTAATATTTCCTCTAGTATGCCATATCATACATCTAGCAACCATTTGGCATTCGAGTCTAATCACTTTATTAGATCGTTATGACCATTGTGTACTCCACGAGGTCACATGTTTGAAATGTTTAGATAATAATCCTTATTGGTAAACCTTCAACGTTCAAATGCAAGATACCCCCACATTTAAGTTTTATTTGATAACATCATCCAACTTTCAAATGGGGTAGAGAAAGGTTCTTCCTTTCCACACAAGTTATATCATTTCCTAAGATTAAATGAAAATTTCATTAAAAATTTGTCTATACACAAATTCATTCTTGTGTTGTTGATATTTCAAATTCCGCGTTAATTAGTCTTTAATTTATAAAAAACCATAATTAACAAGTATTAGTCTAGCATGCTTTAGAATACAATACTTTAGCATGTGAACAGAAGATGCATCATTCTGATCCTTCACAGCCATTACAATATCACTTTGAAACACTCAACCCTTTGTTTAGACAAAAGTATTAGACTTATTCACAACCCCTGATATAATGCTAAATATTTATGTTTCCCGTGTATATTTTATTTAATATTTTAATAGTTTCTGTTCGTTTTTAGTCGAGATTTGTATACTACTAACACTTTTATATTTCGTAGGCACTGGAAGTTGACCGTGATCGAAAAGGGGAAAAACGAGTTAAAAAGAGCTAAAACGGAGATCCGGAACGCGTCACGAAGGAACCAGACAGAGAACCGGTCAGACCGGGCCGGTCTTACCGGCCCCCTATTTTGACACGCCGCGCCGCGCGGCCTCAAAAAACTTTATCGTCACGCGGAGCCTATCTACAGCTAACGAATTTTTTTATTTTGTTTTTGTTAGGTTTTGGGCCCTGTTTTCAGTATAAAAACATCCCTAACTTAAACCTGAACATACCCTGCTGCCACCAGACGAATTTGGAGTTTCCTGGAGCATACTTTCGAGTCTTGTGGTGATTTTGAAGGCACGAGAACAGCCGGTGAAGAGTTGGACGTTCAAGATCGAAGACTACGGGTTTTATCGCCTTTAATCTTTCGCTTCTCATTATTTCACCATGTTTTCAGTTTTATTTGTTTTGTTTAATTTAGATTACACGATGCTAGGCTTGTAACAACTCGGACTTTTCGGAACTTATAAACCCGACCCGTTTCGGTGTTCGGGTCATTTTATAGAACTATCGCGTTTGTCGATTTATTTTTTTTTATATATTGTTGTTTAAATTATATAACTATAACTTTCTTACTTTGGCAAGAATAACCCAAAATAAAACCTTTTATTCATATTTGTTTCCATCCTCAAACTTTAGGGGCTAAAATGCAAAATTAATATAACTAATTCAAAATCTGGTTAACCCATTTACCCAAACCCAAAACCATACCCATGTGGTAGACCCGATTGAAATTCTTGTGCCTTGGACCAAAATCATCACTATCTATATGAAAATTGAATCAAGACTCGTATTATACCTGCCTAATACGTCCTCACCGACGCCCTAATTTTGTTAAGCCAATTAATATGTTTACGTATTACCTAATATACTAGCCTACAATAACACGAACTCGTATTATTATTAAACGACCTTATTAACTCAATTAATCTGGCATAAACGATCCTCTCAACCTCGCGAACAAAACCCCTCTAATAAATTGGATTCTCATTTGCGTTTGATTAGCCGTTCATCGCGAATTTTGGCCGGCGACAGTTGGTTCACAATAGGCTGTTATACATCGTGTTCCAGGTAATAAATTATATGGCTAGAATCGCCGTTGTCTGTAGTTCAGAAGCCCTAACGCCAATTGATCTAGTGGTTAACGGATTATCAATTAATCGATCTAGGGTTCTTGTGTTAATAAGTCCTTTGTATGTTTGTTTATAAGTTAACATCATAACCAGTTAACCAACTAGCCCCCCTAACCCAGTTGGCTAGGGGATGCGTTTTAAGACTCGTCAAGGCTGGGGCGCAGGTTCGAGCCACCCCCAGCGCGTTTTACATATTTATTTTTGGAAAAACTCATTTTTACTAATAATATATTTACTTTAAACATCTAATTAATAGTATAAATATCATATATATGTTAACTAATCAATGTTTTTATATAACAACCGACCACTTTTCCGAACATTTGTTAAAACTATATACATGTATGTAAATATATTAGATTATTTAAAATACTTATAAAGGTTTCTTTAATAATTAAAAAAAAGTATTAATGCTAATATATATATATATATATATATATATATAATCTTGTTAGTTAATATATTAAAATACATAATATACTTAATTAGTTTATATAATTATTGCGTATTTTATTAAAGGTTTTATTTTATATAAATTATTTATTATTTATTAACTATTATTTACAACATGTACTTAAAAGAACTCTTTATTTTTAATATAAATATAAATACAATTAAAACATATTTTAGTGAAATGATCATTTAAAACAAATCTCTTTATATAAACTATAACGTTTTATAAATATTCATTTAAATATTTTAAAGTATTTTATATAATTAAATCTTATTATTTACGATAAACTTTGATAATAAAATTTAGAATAAATCTATTAATATATAACTTTCATAAGAACGCACACGATCTTCAAATCCCGAACGTCTATCTAGTTTAAGATTCATTTTGAAATCATAGTTATTTATATTCTTTTCTTTAATTATTGTTATTTAGGAAATTCGTTTGTTGATATACCTCGTCGAGCGTGGTTTATCGCTTTCTTGTCGTATTCATTCTCGCTTTGCTTATTTGATCAGGTGAGTACCACATTCCCCCATTTTACTTGTCTTTCACGTTTTGGGGACATATGCGTAAATATACTTTCTCATATATACTTATACACAAAACTGCAACTATTGTCTTATGTGTTAACAACTTATACCTTACTTGTTTATGTGCTTACATGCTTTACGTGAACCGCATTCGGAGAGGTCCAACATAATCTCAGAATAGTATGATCATACGCCAGTCGTTAGCCTTTGTGCTTCTTGACATCTCAGTTATACTTGCTCATTTGGTTATTTTGTTATTCCCATATGACTTGTTGCAGCTACGTATTTCATTATATATACTATATGTACAACTAAACTGGTGTGTTGCTCACTCAACATGTGTTGTTGACAAAATTCTATTTTATACGCATATGCAGGTTATCGCTTGAATTAGTTGTAAGACTTTGTGAAGATTTAGTAAAGAATTATGTTAGAAAAGATAAAATCAAGAATTAAATTTGTGTTTATTGTTGTTTAATGAGTTGTATTTTGTATTTGATTTATTTGAAAATTGAATTAAATTAATAGATATTGTCATTTAAATATTGCATGATAGTACCTTGAGATCTGTGACAATCAGTTCGCTCCTCGGCATTTCTGCCGTAGGTTGGGGTGTGACAAGGCTAAACTTCATAAACTACCTAGGTGGTGATGAACCTTTGTTTGGTTTGATTTTGATTGGGATTTCTTTCGTTATGGATTTTATGTTTTAAGTATATTGTTGAGTTTGAATTAACTGATGCGTATGATTGCTTGGTTCTATTTACTTGGATTTATTGTTTCACATTGCCCTTGTTGATTTTTTCATAGGAAAGGGTTTTGTTAGGTCATTTACTGTGTGTTCTTGACTAGTTTATGATTGATATGCATTAAGATCATAGAAACAATAAAACTAATTAAATAGATAAAAGTGAGCTGCTAGCCTAGAAAGCTGTAAGGTGATAGGTTATTTGTTGGTCAGGATTGCTAGATTTATTTCTTCGTAAGGAGTCCGTCTTTGTTTGATTGTCAGCTTAGTCTATTAAGTCAGTTGAGTCTACTTAGCTATCTTTGATCTCCGCGTTATAAGGTAGGATTTCGTCATAAAGATACTTAGACATAAATTATTAAATTACCGTAAGGAAGTTTAATTCATAAAACTGGTGAGTCCTCAAACTTGTTACAAATCCATAGGTGTCTTCTTGAAGGTCAAGGGTCCTGTTCGGGTTTTCTATCAAGGGTCTATTTCACGATCCCAGTTCCATAACTTAAGTTTCCCAGTTAATTGATTGTCGTAACTTAGGAGATTCTAGCCTAGGTAGTTGCTTTTATCATCTAAATTAATCTAAGTGTTTTAATAGTATATTATTATAATTCAATTAGGGTTAAGTTTTTATTATTAAATTAATTAGGTTTTAAGTAATGATTATGTTTTATTATTATTTAATTAATTAGGTTTTGTTTTAGTTTATTTAGATTTAGTTTAAAAATCCCCTTAAACATTATTATTGATAGTTGTGTCTTTAGTCGTGTCTAATTACCTAGTTTCATAATTTAAAGAGTCTCGTGGGTTTGATATCCGGACTTACTTAGCTGTACTATAGTCGACCGGTACACTTGTCGGTTAGTAGTTTTGGTTAAGTTTAAAAGTCTAGAGTATTACTTAGTGTCTAGTTTAGCGTAAATTTAGTTAATAATTATATGACTACTTTTAGCACATCAAGTTTTTGGTGCCGTTGCCGGGGACTCTTGGCGATTGCGTTATTAGCTTTACATGGACTTATTTGGTACATACGTGTTATTTGTTTTATTTTCGTTTGAGTCGTAGGAGTCTAATTAAATTTTAGTTTATTTTTGTTTTAGCTTTTTTTATTTTTAGTGTACTTACTTAGTCTGTTGTGTTTTTTAGGTATATGCCACATCTTCGTTCGCAAGGGCCACCTCTAGAGAATCTGGAATTTTCTCCGTTGAAGACCGAGGCTAGCTCGTCAGTAGAGAAACGACCGTCAAAAGTTGATTCGATACCAAAGTCATCACCAAACAGTTCACCACCAGAAAGTCCGAGAATTCAACCAGACGTCCAAATGGCCGACAATAGACCAATTGCTAATCAAGCCTTCGATGGCTTAACCGGAAACCAATCATGCATCGTTTGTCCCAAGATCAACAATTCCAACTCGTGGCATATTCCGTCATACGTCATAAACAATATCGTTCACACTAATCAGTTTCATGGGCATGATGACGAGGATGCACCGGCTCACATTAACCGGCTCTACCGCGTTTTGAATACTTTTAATTTACAAAGTGCTACTGAAGATGTTATTTTCTTACATCTTTCTCTCTTTTCACTTTCAGGAAAAGCGGCTCTTTGGCTTGACACTCAGCCACCTGGCACGTTCACTACTTGGGAAGCACTGCGTTCAGCTTTCATCGAAAAATACTTCCCACCTGCTAAAGCGGCTATTCTTCGTGATCAGATTCACTCGTTTCACATGGAGCCGGATGAACAATATTGTCATGCTTGGGAGCGCTTCCAGAACATGCTATCTCGTTACTCACAGAATGGTCTCACACCATGGGCTCTCGTGGATAAATTTTACAATAGGCTGAACTACGAAACCCAAGTTCGTTTCGACACGACCGCAGGAGGAAATCTAATGGCAAGGAAGAATGTCACCAAATGCAATGAGATGTTTGAAAGCTTTGCTCAATCTTATTATGCCAAAGGGCCACATCGCGGGAATTCCACTCCCGTCACTAGTACATCCTCATCCGCTCGAGGTGTACACTAGGTTAATCTGGATACTAGTGTGGCTGCTGCTTTGGAATCACTAACTAGAGAGGTTAAGGAGCTGAAGGAAAAGGTTAATAAGTGTGAGGTTTTTAGGGGTGGACATGGCACTTTGGAGTGCCCGTTGATGAATCAAGAGGTTGCTTTTATTCCTAGTCAAAACAGGTTTCCAAATGCTTTTAATAGTAGCAACAATTAGAGTTGGAACACCTACAAGAACCCGAATCAGAATAATTCTAATTGGCGTCCGTTGGGCGCATCACACGGATTTCAAACTTCTTATAATCAAGGACAAGGTAGTATTTCAATAATAATAATACCAATGGTACTAATGTTCAAAATAATGTGCAGGATTTGAATGGTGGAATTGGACGTTTTGAAGAGATGATGAAGCAAATCCTGGAGAGAGACCAAGCTACACAGAAGAAGTTCTCCGAGCATGACCTCCTTTTTAAGAATCAACAATCTGCTATTCTTGATATTCAAAGGACTGTTGGTGATATTTCTCGTCGTTTAGCAGAGAGGCCGCCGGGTCATTTTTCAGGTATTCCCCAGACTAATCCGGCTGCTCAATTGAAAGCTATCTCCACTCGTAATGGTAGGGTTTTTGGTCCGGAGAAAGTTATTAGGGAAGTTGAGAAAGATGGGGAAGACGAGTTGGTGGATGAGGAGAGAGAGATGGAAATTCCGGGAAAAATACAAGGTAACGCACCATTTATTGAGCCGCAAGTAGAGAAAAGCATCGAAAAGAAGCCGGTTGAAGTCCGGCCACCACACATCATTGACCTTGCTTATGTCCCGTATCCCGCTCGTCCAAAATATCAAAAGTATATGAAAGATTATGGGCATTTTCTCAATATATTTAGCCAATTGAATATCAATATTCCGTTCATTGAAGTCCTCCAGCATATGCCTAAATATGCCAAGTTTTTGAAAGATCTTCTTAAAATAAATGATAAGTTGGAGGAGCTTTCGACTGTTCCACTAAATGGAGAGTGTTCAGCGGTGATTCTTAATAAAGTACCAGAGAAATTACCCGACCCCAGCGTTTTTACCATTCCATGCCTTTTCGGAAGTGACACGACATGTCAAGCATTGGCTGATCTAGGAGCTAGCATAAACCTCATGCCATATTCTTTATATGAAAAGCTAGGCCTAGGAGAGCTCACCTCTACACGTATGACGTTGTCTTTAGCCGATTGTTCCGTTAAGAATCCGAGGGATGTCGTGGAGAATTTGCTCGTTAAGGTTGATAATTTGGTTTTCCCCGCTGATTTTGTTGTTTTGGATATGGAGGCCGACGAGAGAGTTCCTATCATTTTGGGTTGTCCGTTTTTACGTACTGCTAGGGAAATCATTGACGTTTTTGAAGGCAATATCACTCTTAGAGCCAGCGATGATAGTGCTACTTATATGGCTAAATCCATGAGACAACCGAATGGTCAAGAAGGTCTTACTGATCCATGTCATCCAGTTTACTCGATAGAATCATTTATCTCGGGCATGGATCTACGTTTTGATGATTCCCATTCGGTGAGAATTGGTGTGGAGAAGGAGTGAGAGGTTTCGAGTTCTCGAGTAATGGTAAAGTGTGTTAGAGAATGTGATGGTGGTAAGCGAAAGGTTGAAAGGGTTTGTGGAGTTAGAAAGAAGAAAAGTAAGGTTGACGAATGGTCGGATCGTGATTCGATGTCCGTGAGGGCATTGGAGTTTTACCGAGGTGGAGAAAGCTCCACTCGGTCCGCCACATGATTCACATGGCATGGGTTATTGAGTGAAAACTCAAGTGTAGAGTTTTTATAATTTCCTTTATTTTATGTTATTTTTCTTTGTGTCGCTAACACTAATTTTTGTAGTTTTGTTCCGTCGTCGAGTTGTTTCAAGGAATCATCACCATCGTGGAAAGAGGAATTTACGAGAATTCAAGAGGTTCCAGGTAAGTTTTACACGTAAAAATGACATAAAACAGGCATAACAAAGACTTGGTAATTTTCTTGAAATTTTTCCAAGGTAAAAAGGGCCTTCAAACGTCAAAACTTTCTGTTAAGAACACCCGTCGCACCGTGCGACGGAGTACTTGGTCCCACCCCGCGCGACGCGGGGATGTGAGGCAAGTGAGGCACCGTGCTGCGCGGCCAGGAGCCTATCCCTAGTCACGTAGCGCGGCCATGGGTGCACAGACCATATTTTTGTTTATTATTTATTTATTTCTTGTTATTCCTTGTGTTATCTTTCAGGAGTAATTCCTTGTGTTTAGTTTGGTATGTTGAGTCATATCTTAAGGTCTAGTTGTCCGAGTCTTGTATAATTCATCGACTCACTAACGTAGTTTTTGTAGTTCGACTTTGTTTTCGCGTTTTTAAGTTTTGTTAGTTTGAAGATTGAGTAAGCTAGAGAAGCGACCCCCAAGGAAGAATCTAATAAAAAAGACAAGTGTGAGGATGGAGTTGCAATGGAGCCGTATACTTCATATTTATTTATTTGCTCCTGATTATTCATGATTTATATATTTGTGAGTTGGTGAAGCACTTTAATTGCATAATATCTATCATTATAATAAGATACATTTTAGATATTGTTTGTCGAATTTGTGTTGCTTATGTTCGTGTGTGAAAGAAGGAAGTACTATTTACTGAGCACGTTCGTAGTTGGAGGACATTCATAGAAGAAGACTCTAGTATCATGTTTCATGCGCATATTACCAACTAAATCTTTTCCATTATCTAGCTTATTAACTTTTTGTTTTGCTTTTGTTTTTTAGTTTTTAGTTTTTTGTAGCGACTTTATTTTTATTTTATTTTTGTTTTAAGTCGTCCTTATCCTTGCATTGAGGATAATGCAAAATTTAAGTGTGGGGATAGGATATTTGAGTCATAATTTAATTCTAAAAAAAAATTGAAAAATGTTTAAAAAAATGTTCCTTGAATTTAGTGTTTTTGCGTTAAAGTGGGAGATGATGATATTTGTCGGAAAAGGGTTTTTCAAACTACTAATAATATGAGATAATATAAAAGAAAACACACTTAACCTGGAATGTATCGGTAGGCTCAGCCTTGAGAATGAAGGGCCAATTTGATAAAATGGTTAAAACGGAAATCTTTTGTGGGTAAAGAGTTTTGTCCGTGGAAGATAAGTAATGAAAGGTAGGGCCATACTCAAGCCTCAATAATTGGTATGAAAAGTGGAAATATTATAAAATTTTAAAATCCGAATACGTTATCATATGATGCTTGGATAGGTTTGACGTTAGAGTATGTCATGTAGCCTGTGATATAAATCTTAAACTGCTAATTTTAGTGTTTTACATCTCATTGGCGTATGGTTTTATAACTTTAAATCTTGTATTGATGGGATGCCCCTGGTCCGGAGACCATGGGTCTGTATGCAGTCTATTCATCTGGGTATTCACAATTCTAAATGGGGTTGTAAATATTTAAAATAAAGCTAAAAAGAGCAATCCCGCAGTTATCTGCCACATAAGTCAATAAACATGATCACTACATACAAAAGTACAAATACACTACTGACTTGATCATCCACGATGTTAGCCATGTGGGGTACCCTTGCTCGCTTCTCATTACCATTAAGAAACGGACCACAAGGGACACGCTACATGTAATCCCTATAGATGAAATTTGGCATACTCGCCTATGGTGATGGTTCGGTGTATTGCTTGATAACGGGGGTATGTCATGTTGTGGGGAACACTAGCTATTAATTAATTATACCTTAATCGTATCTAATGGCTGCTTGGTAGACTTTGATGCTTAAGATTAGGTGGATAAACAATACCCTTGATCGTCTTAACTATTCATGAAAAAGAGAGAGCAACAAAAGTTTTAAATCTGCTAATTTTGAGGTTTAAGTCAAATTTGGGTGGTCTGTTCGGGAAAGAGCTGAAAATAAGCGGGTCTTAATTGTGTAAAAAACTGAGTAATATTATTGTCGGATCTTATTTGTCCCGGTAAAGATTAAGGCATGGGTTTAAGTGGACAACAATATCGGTGATCGCGGTTTTTGCGTTTACCAGAGCTTTAAATTAACCTATATGTTTTAAGACTGTATTTCGATTCTGATCCAACTGCATCAGACATTTTCAGGGACGAAAAAAGAATAAATGTGGGGATATTTGATATAATGCTAAATATTTATGTTTCCCGTGTATATTTTATTTAATATTTTAATAGTTTCTGTTCGTTTTTAGTCGAGATTTGTATACTACTAACACTTTTATGTTTCGTAGGCAATGGAAGTTGATCGTGATCGAAAAGGGCGAAAAACGAGTTAAAAAGAGCCAAAATGGAGATCCGGAACACGTCAGGAAGGAACCGGACAGAGAACCGGTCAGACCGGGCCGGTCTAACCGGCCCTCTATTTTGACACGCCGTGCCGTGCGGCCTCAAGAGCCTTTATGGTCGCGCGACGCCTACCTGCAGCTGATGGATTTTTTTATTTCGTTTTTGTTAGGTTTTGGGCCCTGTTTTCAGTTTAAAATCATCCCTAACTTAAACCTGATCATACCCTACTGTCACCAGACGAATTTGGAGTTTCTTGGAGCATACTTTCGAGTCTTGTGGTGATTTTGAAGGCACGAGAACAGCCGATGAAGAGTTGGACGTTCAAGATCGAAGACTACAGGTTTTATCGCCTTTAATCTTCCGTTTCTCATTATTTCACCATATTTTCAGTTTTATTTGTTTTGTTTGATTTAGATTACACGATGCTAGGCTAAACTTCATAAACTACCTAGGTCGTGATGAACCTTTGTTTGGTTTAATTTTGATTGGGATTTCTTTCGTTATGGATTTTATGTTTTAAGTAAATTGTTGAGTTTGAATTAACTGATGCGTATGATTGCTTGGTTATGTTTACTTGGATTTATTGTTTCACATTGCCCTTGTTGATTGTTTCATAGGATAGGGTTTTGTTAGGTCATTTACCGTGTGTTCTTGACTAGTTTATGATTGATATACATTAAGATCATAGAAACAATAAAACTAATTAAATAGATAAAAGTGAGCTGCTAACCTAGAAAGCTGTAAGGTGATAGGTTATTGATAGATCTTTGTTGGTCAGAATTGCTAGATTTAATTCTACGTAATGAGTCCGTCTAGGTTTGATTGTCAGCTTAGTCTATTAAGTCAGTTGAGTCTACTTAGCTATCTTTGATTTCCGCGCTGTAAGGTAGGATTTCGTCATAAAGATACTTAGACATAAATTATTAAATAACCGTAAGGAAGTTTAATTCATAAAACTGATGAGTCTTAAAACTTGTTAGAAATCCATAGGTGTCTTCTTGAAGGTCAAGGGTCCCGTTCGGGTTTTCTATCAATGGTCTATTTCACGATCCCAGTTCCATAACTTAAGTTTCCCAGTTAATTAATTGCCGTAAGTTAGAGGATTCTAGGCAAGGTAGTTGCTTTTATCATCTGAATTAATCTAAGTGTTTTAATAGTTTATTATTATAATTCAATTAGGGTTAAGTCTTTATTATTAAATTAATTAGGTTTTAAGTAATGATTATGTTTTATTATTATTTAATTAATTAGGTTTTGTTTTAGTTTATTTAGATTTAGTTTTAAAACCCTCTCAATCATTATTATTAATAGTCGTGTCTTTAGTCGAGTCTAATTAGCTAGTTTCATAATTTAAAGAGTCCCGTGAGTTCGATATCCGGACTTACTTAGTTGTACTAGAGTCGACTGGTACACTTGCTGGTTAGTATTTTAATAGTCTAGAGTATTAGTTAGTGTCTAGTTTAGCGTAATTTTAATTAATAATTATTTGACTACTTTTAGAACATCAACCCCCAAACCTTAATATTTAGGAAAGTCTCACGAGTTATTGTATATAGCGCATACATAACTTCATCATTCATTTAAGAAACATAACTTATTTTCCTTTGATCTCCAAGGCTTTATCATTGACTTATATGGACTTCAAACATAAGTCTTAATCTAAATCATTTTGATGAATACATTAATCATGATTAACGTTACCCATCTACAATCACTATTATGTTGAGATAAAGTCAATTGGATTAACACTCAGCTCTTGGTATTCACATTTGCATAAAATAATTTATATATTTCATTTTTGTTTCTTGAAACTATTTATTGGGATACTCTCCCGAAATGAAAGATAAAACTTCCACATAGTTCAAACAAAGTGAATGATGGTATAAACATCTATATGTACATCACAGTTGTAAGCATATTATAGTTAATCTCTTGAGATTTACTTAAATTCAATTAAGTCGGTGAATTTTCAATGATGAATATCCAAGGATTTAAATATCTCATTTCCGTATATTAATTCATATGTTACAATTCACACTTAGTAAATTTCCAAGGAGTTAATACATCAATAACATATATTAATTCATATGTTACAATTCACACTTAGTGAATTCAAAGGAGTTAATACGTATTAACATATATTAATTCATATGTTACAATTCACACTTAGTGAATTTTCAAGGAGTTAATATGTCATTAATATATATCAATTCATATGTTACAATTCACACTTAATGAATTTCCAATGAGTTCATACGTCATTAACGTATTTAATTCCAAGGAGTTACACATTACTTTTTTTAATATTTCATCTTAATATATTCACCTCATTATTCTATTACCCTCTCATGATGTGATTATATATTTGATGTCTCGTCTTAGACTTTAATCTTCGCAACAACTCACAAGTTGTTTCTCATACGAAATTATTTTGACGACATTTACACATCAAAGCTCCAACTGTTATTATCTTCAACACTTTCGTCATCCAACATGAATCATCTCAGTGATATCGTTTTATATTATGTATACAAGTACTCCCTCAAATAGAAATCTATGCATACATATCCTTGTTTCACTTTTGAAACCATACTCTTAAACAAATATGTTCAAATAACATCAACTTGTTACAATTACTACACTTAAGTAGCCAAGCTTGAACAATCAATCTCGTTCACACAACACGAAGTTGTTGTCACCATAAAGTATCTTTGAGAATGTTATCATAGTTTAACATACACTATTTTATAAGAGTAGCGAACCATTTTCTAAAAAAATAAAATAAAATATGCCAAACTTTGTTTAGAATCATTCTAAATCATTTCCTTAGTTTTACAAAATATTATATTATTAATATAAAAAACGGGTTTATAAAATCAAATATCAAAACCTAAAACATCAAACAGTTTTATATGATTTAGATTTAATATCCATATACTTAAACAATTTCAAGCACACATGTCTAAAAAAAACCATGTTATAATGCGCACATTATAAAACTTAACATTTTCATATAGATGTCTCAAAGGATAGAGTTTATAAAATAAACTATTTCTAAATGTACACACTAGAAAATTAAATGTTCACATAAAACATTTTCAATCAGTACGGTTTATAAAATAAACAATTTCGAACAAACATGTTATAACTTAAACAATTCTAACGCGCACATTAGAGGAAATACAATACATACATGAACCATTAAAAAAACCTCTTAAATTGTTGCTTTTCAAGTGTATAGCTCAAAGATCGCTCCATTAACATCGAGTCAATGCTTGAATTATTAATAACTTAATGGGAGAAATATGAACAGACACACGTGGCATCTTTTGTGCATTATTTCACCAAAACACACATGTACGTCTCACTACAATATTTTCTAACACCCTCATTAGAAAATTAACGTTTACACAAAACGTTATAAATAAATCGTATCTTACACGCATGTTAGATATTTAACGTTTACAAAAAACGAATGGTTTACTTAAAACCATTTCTAACACAATTGTTAGACATAAACGTTTGCAAAAATCGTTAAATAAAACTAATAAAAACCCAATGGTTTTCCAAGATCGGTTCTAACACTAAAGTCAGAATACAAACGATTACACAAATCGTTTTCTAAAACAAAACGGTTGAATCAAATATTGCATTTTGTAATACGGTATAGGATTTAAGATTGTATCATGATCTCTAAAATCCAAACACACCAAGTTGTACTACGCACATAATTTCCCCAAAAAAAAATATCTAAACTATTTTTATTTCAAACCATTTTGTGAACCCAAAATCCTTATAAATAAGGTTTTAAAATTGAAGCATAAATCTTACGAAATCTGTTTTAAGATTGTAGTACATGGGTCACATTTTATTTAAAAATAAAATAAAATAAACGCTAACGATACTCTTGTTAGTAATGGGAAATATACTAGTAAGATACCGTTTACAAAAGTAAACAAATACAAACTTTTATATTCAAATTGATATGATCCAAAGTCTTTAGCGGTTAGTTTAACAGGTCTTCATGTAGTATCCTTGTCTTGTGTCTTCATCACATTTGGCATTCGACTAAGCACCTTGATTACAACAAAAACAAATAAAATGTTGACGGTTATGGCTGAGGATTCGTGTTAAACATGGGTCCCTTAAAACATATTTTGGGTCTCTACTAAAGAGTCCGTCTGTCTCCCAGGGTACAACAGCCGAAGCAGTATGAACTACCAGGAAAGGCTACGCGCCCGAGGTTACATCGGTATAACGGTGTTCTTGAAAATGAATAGGTTAGAATAATGTGGTGAAGGAATCAAGTAGAGAGTACTCCTCTCTAACCATATGGATTTTTGAGTGAACACCTTTTTCTAGTACTTTCAAATGATGCACAAAGCCAACTAATATATTCAAGAGTTGAAAGAAAACAAGTGTCTCACTTAATTAGTGACTTAATATAATAATAAAAACTCATTAAGTGTCATCAAGCCACTTTACTCAAGAGTTTCACCAAACCAAGAATTTTATATTATTATTACAATAATTAATTTCCATTCACATTTTCTAAATTTTTCCAACATTATCTACACGACCTCCACATGTACTATTCTAGCGTCTTAGTAGTATTTCCATGGAGGATCCCTTACTACATCGAAAACTTGTTGACGTTTTATAATACCTTGTTTTAGTTCGTCCGGAGATTTCTTAGCGACCCGTATGATTTCTCAGCTTCTTTTAAAACCTACGTGATTATTATTAAACGCACTCCTTTTTACCTTAAAGGTACGTATCATCACTTATGGCCGGATTGACTACTCAATAGTCTTCTCGTTTAGCTAGCTATTCATGAGTACATAGATGTTGGATGCTTGTTTAGATGGTAAGAGATCTACAAAAGGATATTTTTGGTTTTTGTTCAGTCTTATTAGTTGGAGTGTAAAGAAGTAACACACGTACTTGCCCCAAATATTAAATTGAGTTTCATGCCCTTGCTCATTCTACCACCGAACTTGGTTGGATGTCTATGGTCTGTTAGTTAGATATATATTCTGTTAGTGCACCTACAATATGGAATGACAATAATATTGGTCCAACATACTTAGCACTAAATTTAATGTTTCATCAGTGCACAAAACATCTTTGAGATTGATTCACATTATATTTTTATTCGAGATATGGTGCTAGTACAATGTCTCATTATTCGATACCTTCATACTTTGCATTATATTATTATTGTTGGAAATAGTGGACTGGTTCGGTTAATTTAATGTGGTCAACCGAGTTACAACTCGTAAGAGTTACACTTTGGGCAACGAACAATAAACTCGCTTAACTCGTTTAACCGGTAAAAGATGAATGTAATTATGATGGGATTATTATTTATAATTGTTATAAATAATATTGTTTATATACTAATTAAATAAACTGGTTTGGACTATAAACTAAAGTTGAAATGAGTTTGAATTTGAGTCTAGTTAAGATTTATTATTAACAAAATAAGATTATTTATACTATCTATACTATATATAATATACCACTGATGGACAAATTAAGACGCTCTTTTTAAGTAAGTTATAACATATAATGCATGAGGTACAACATGAACTAGGGGCAAAAATGTAATTCTGACCTTAAATCTCAGGTGCATTTGCAATTTTTCAAAATAATTATAAGTTTCATCCCATAAAATTACAACATTGGTCCTTAGTCTTTTACTTATATATTATTTTATTTTCACTTTTAACCAAACTACCCCCACGGTTTTTAAACGGTCATAAATTTTTCGTACGTTAATATTTTTTAAAATAAATGGCATCATAAAAACGAGCATTTCATTATCTTTAATTTGAGTATCATATTGCTAAAGTTTTCGAAGTAAAAAAAGTTATGCAAAAGTATTTGCGGTTTGCTTTTGATGGCTTTTTAAATTAAATCATGAGCCAACTTTACACGGTTTTTTTTGTCGTCGAAAATCGAAACTAAACTGTTTCTAATTAAAACCCAACTAAACCGAACCATTACCAACTATTAGGTTTCGATATAGTTTGTACTTTGATAAAAAAATTTGAGTTTAAGATTTAAAATAAGAATTATTAATCTACATATGCATTCACTTCAAACTAAACATCAACTAATATGTTATTAAGAGAATTATACTATAAACAAAGATAACTTTGGTCACATAAATAATAAACCTTATTAGAATAAATAGAATGCAAAATCATAACAAGAACAAAGATTATAAAAACCCATACTGGAAATTTGGTTAAATTAAAGTTGAAATAGACGAGTTTGTTCGTATTAAATAAAACTTTGGTTAACTATATTTTAACTATGTCTAATATATATTATATCTCATACTAAATAAGTAAATAACTAGCATTTCAATATGTACGGCCAGCTCCGGTTTCAACCGTGAAACCAAACTTGTGAACGGTCTCACAGTTTCAAACAAAATAATAAACACCCAAAAATTTGTTACATAATTATCAAAGTATGTATTTCCAGTTTCCAGCTGCATCGTGCGGACACTCTTCTAGTGTTAATATATATATAAGATGGGCAGCATGTTAATTTCAACAAAAACTCTTAAATTTAAGAGTTTTACAACCTTATAGCAAAGAGTACAACTCATAATGCTTTGAATCTCCCATCCAAACACCCGCTCCACCTATGAAACACCAACTCAATTCAAAATTCAAAAGCCGGTTTCTTTTTTGGTCTACCGCCAACTACAAACACGCTCTCCTTCAAATCTGAACTCTGAATAAGAAATTTCAAGGAGCTCTCTCTGTTATCAGTTCTTGCATCCGACATCTTCCAATTGAAGATGAAAAACATTACTCAAATCGATAACCCTAAAATCAGTCAGATTCTCCATCAAGCCTCATCCCGTGGTTGTTCAGTTCAGATTGCATTTACAGGTAATACCATCAAAACATTCATCTCTTCCTTCAATCCTCTACCTTTAGTTTGGGTTTGAAGTTGTGATTGTTTGTTTATTAAAAGTTTTGTTTAAAAGAATTGATTATTGCATGACACTGGCACGTTGTTCATTTTGTAATGTTGCATGCTTTTATTCAGCCCTAAAGATGAATCAATATGCAGAAAAGAAGACCCCTTTGATTATGTTACAGTTTTGTTGGGAATGTTATCACAATCTTGTTAAACAGAAAAACATGTAATTATCATATTTAGAAGAGCAATGTTTAATCATATATGGTTGTAAATGTATTTTAAATTTTTTTTGTAGACGATGCTATTGTTGGAGCTGCTGTAGGAGTTGTATAGTCGAATATGCTTTGTATCCAAGCAGGTAAAATGTTTGTTTTAAGTCATATACTATTTAGCCCATTTTTTGCTTTGTTTCTTTTTCATGGTAGGTGGTTCATGAAAGGGGGGGGGGGGGGATTGTTTATACTTTTCAGCGCATCAGCTATGTATATTGGTGTTTACGAACCTACGAAATGGCCAACCTTGACCTATTGACCTTCTAAAGATAAATCGACCTGCTTTGGTATGTTATCTGATTGTCATATTATATATAAACATATAATTTGTCTTATTATCGTCAATGACGTGCAATAACCATCTACTGTCCTAACAATCAAAATAGCTAAACTGTGGTAGTTTGAAAGCCAAAAGAGAATTGCTGATATTGAAATTTCAGTTGAGGATATTATTGATTATTAATATTACTATTTACTAGCAAAGTAGCAATTAATATCAAGTTTTGGCCGAAAACGTAAGTTGACATATTTCATTTTTTAAAGCTTTTACTCAGAAAAACAATCTGTATAAATATGCGTTACATCCTATGTTGATCTTCTCTGATTATTAACATTTTGAACCGCCATCTGTTTGATTTTTTTGTTATTTTAGTTGCAAATGCGATTTCTAATCTTTGTTGTGGTTGCTCCTCATGTTGTTTTCTAAAAATGTTTATAAAGTACTTTTGGTTTCTTAATTGTTTTTAGTTTTGTTTTTTGTTAATTTGGAACAGAGTTTCCTACCCGTTGTTGATCTTGTAGGCAATCAAGCTTTGGTCGGGGTGAGTTAATATGTCTTGAAAGAGTCTGTTTCTGAAAGTATAAGGGTTTCTTTCTTTCAAAGACTTGTTACTACAATACAGATGGTTTATTTGTTCCTGTCATCTTATTTTAGAGATCGAAGCAGGTTTTTATTACTTATTCATGTTAGATTTAGTTCAACTATTATGACATATTTTACGTTAATTTCTTAAATTAATGTCAATATTATTTGTTGCTGCAAAAGGATCTTCAAGTTTTTACGATCGTGTTATTTTGTAACTTTGTGAGGAAATTCTTTGTATCTTTGTTGTTGTTGTAGCCTAACTTTATGAGGTAATATATACTATAATATTGCGAAGAAATGAAGTAACTCTTTTTTAGTAAATTAATACAAGAATGACAATGTTTGTAGCAACCTTCCAATGTATTGTAGGCACTGTTTGGATCTGAATGTTATAGAAACTCGATAAGTGTGATTAATCTCTTGCAGCATGTCCTTGTTGCATACAACCATTTAAGAGTTATTTAAGATTTGGATATTACAAATTTACAATCTGTTATGGGTCATTTGCAGATTCGGTTTCTAGGGGTAAATTGGGAATAGTTGAAAATCAATATATACTTTGAAGTTTTAAGAAAGTGGTTGCTAACTGTTTTAATTGTTAAATGGCGCTGCAAATCTTTTATAATGGTTTAGATTTCTTTACTTTTAAATGGTGCTTCATATGTTTTAAAATGGTATAATATGACTTTAGTGTATATATGTTATAAAATCATTTAATAATTGTATTTTTCTCTTAATCATAAATATTTATTTGTTTGTTTACTTATTTATTTGTTTAATTGTTTTTATGAACACCCGGATTGTTTCTTCGCAACGACTACTTATGCGGGATTTGGTGGGTCTTTCTTATTAGCCAGTACATGCTCTGTGTTTTCTTATAAATCTATTATTGTTTTATCAGAGTTTGAATGTCCAAAGAAATGTGAAACGTCAATTTTATCCAAGTACACAACTAATGATAGAAGGTTATGTTTTTGGTAAATGTAAATTATACATGTTTAGGGTGTCAAATGTAAATTATACACAACTAATTTTGGTGTTAAATCTTCTTAATTGCAGTGATATTGTTGGCAGGTATTGGATAGACTCTCTGCTTTTAATGCTTCTCGTTTACAACTCCGTAAGGAACTCAGTGCTGCTGGTTTGCGGATATGAGTGTTCGAGTACAATTTCTTGTACTCATCTATTGACTTTACATTTTTTAACATTATAATATATCATTTTATGTCTACATAACAACACCAAAATTGACAGATACTAATATTAACATGTTTTTCGTAAAAAAAAATCGGATGTATGAAAATTATTTAATCATAAGATTTTAAGTATTTTTTTCTTATATTGCTATGTGTTTTAATCCAAATTTGGTTGAGATCTCTGTAGAAGTGGAGAACTCGGATCTTTTGATACTTTGGTTGAGATCACAACTCATATGGTCTGTTTCGAAGCTTGTTACAAGGTACGAGAAGAAAGAAAAAAGGGAGGCCCGTTTGTATGATTGGATCTTTAGAGATGGAACAAGTTGATCAATAGTTATGTCGATTGCAGACAGTTTCCTTTTTGGTCCAACTGACAAGTAATCCATGAAATGTCATCATCAGCCTACTTTTGTTATGCTACATGTATTTGTAAATGTCCTGTTGATTTCGGTTATTGGCTTTGTGTATAGTTAGCTAATGCAAAACAAAAACATTTTTGACCTTGTACTTTTTGGTGGATGAACAAATAATTTTCATTGCATGACGTATGGTTATTCTTGCGTATAGGCATAGATCACAATCCCAAAGTGAAATACCTTGCAATATGCAAGAGAGACCAAATGAATGTTCATGTTTGACTTTCTGAGTCAAATAGACTAATACGAAAAAGTAACAGGTTTGACTTCAGTGGTTAGACACAACCTCACATTCACCGGTCAAATGCACAAAACAATTATAAGATTGCATAATCTTGTATGTAAAAAAAGGAACATCTTATAAAACTTAAATGCAGGTCAAGTGTAGGTCAAAAGGTTGACTTTTCTTTCAACCTTACACACAAAAGATGCAATATTGCATATTCTTGTGTTTACTTAAAAGAGAGAACATCTAAAACTTAATGGTTAAAAGTTTGACTTCTTTTTTGTTTGAAAAGAAAAGACATGCATGTTGAAAACTAGAATGAAATTACATAGACAATCATCAATATTAAAAGTCAACTAAAGGCTACTGTTCATTTTGTATGTCATTTTTATTGCTTGACTGAGACACCAATGCATCCCTAATATTAATTTGTGACCACCTATATTACCAACAAAAAAGCAAGTGTAGCGAGTAGCAAGTTATCTAAAATTACTATTTGCATCAAGGCATTTAAACAATCACAATCCTGTAAGAATTTGAGAGTTCCATCTTTTTGTTCTTTTTTGGACAAACAAAGGTAAGTTAATAGATTTTGTGCCTTATTTTTTTTTCTTTTTTGATATTTTGAATATATTTATACAAAATAATGAAGAATCTAAAAGGTGCGCGCTTGATAGACTAACAACAAATGAATACTCAATTGTAAATTGTTATGCCGTCGCATCACGCGGGTTTTTACTAGTCTATATATAATAATCTTATCATTATAATAATAATAACCCTAAATATTGTTTCTTGTAGCTTACTTCAAGAAAAGGGAAAATGCCATATATATAATTCTCGTTAACTATTATTTTGATATAAGATATACTGCCGTGAAAAAAAAACACATCCATCCCAACTCTGCCATCAATCAACGGAAGTTGCTACCGCTGCAATCTGCTGCTGTTACCAGCTGATTGCCGCCCCTGATCGCATCGCATTGCTGCCACTGTCACGCGCCACCGTCTCCGCCGATTCGTTTCGGTTCGTCACCTAGCAACGTTCGTTGAACCTTGGTGTCTCAACCGGTTAATCATTAACCGAGGTAAAATTAAATATTTTCATTTAGATTTATATTTAACGTGGTTGATTTCGTCTCGTACTCATATTGTTTGTAACCGGATCCTGTATGGTTCCTAAGTGTTGATTATTGATTTTCATATTCCACGTAATCTTTTATTAACATGATACTATGAAACCTTTTTAATTAAAACCGGGTTTAATTGTTAAACTGTTGACTGATCACCACTGAAACCCAATAATTATACCCTAATGCATATGTGCTCGATTTAGGGCATGTTTGGGATTGAGTTTGGAAAATGCTTATTCGCTTATGGGCTTTTTCAAAAAGTCATTTTGAAAAAAAGCCAGGATTTTGGGCTTGAAAAACTGCTTTTTAACTCTTTCAAAAAGCTAAAATAAGAAAGTATTTTGTGATTGCTAAACACATTTAAACTTTTTGGCTTTTTAAAATACCAATAAGCCAATAAACATTTTTCAAACTCAATCCCAAACATGCTTTTAATGTTCTTTGATCCAAGCTGCTAGTTGTTGTCAACGCCTAACTTAATTCGGGCTACATACTAGAGGCATTGGACGGTGTCTCTAGACCTATCATCTTTCAACATTTGTCTTATCGAATCCTTGAGCTCTCGTTTATCATGTAGAGCAGGGGTGGACTTACTTGAGAGGGAGGGGTAGCACCCGCTACCCTCAACTTTTCCGGCGAAATGCAAAAAAACTATTATTTTTTTTTACGTTTTATGTATTTCGTTACCCATAAATTATATTATGTTACCCATAAAAAAATTTAAAACCTTTCAAAGTTAAAAAATCTTGCACTTAACTTGAAATCCATGGAGTGTGGATATCTTAGAAGAGAAAGAAATGAGAGTGAGGAAGATAAAAACGTGGGTTTAATAAAAGAAAGTAAATTATAAGCAAATTTATTATTGGCCCCTTTTAGTTGAACATAATTACAAATAATACCCTTTAGTTATTTTAATTCATGTTATAGTTAAGCATTTCACATTACTTGTTAATCAAATATTCTAGTTAAACTAAACAGAGAAATCTACCTATATAATAAACCAGTAGATTCTAGCACTAACTTCACCAAAATGCTCTATTCTGCCATATGGCATTTAAAGAGCCAACTTTATCCACGTGGCAATGCCATTTTTGTTAATGGTCAACCTCGTTTTCTTCTAATTCGACCCAGGCAATTAGACTATGACTTATTTTCACAACCACCCTAATACCGCTGCCGTCTTTCCATGATTCTCTCCACCAGTGAATATTATGAGCACGATTGCATCCATCCGTTTCTCTAAATCTATGATCAATCATGATCTGCAGAAACATCACCATCTTCAATTTCATTAGGTTTGTTCTATTTCATCTTCAATTTTATTTGATATAAACCCTAAATCATGTTGGTTATTCTTTATTGGCTTTCAAATTATGTTCTCTTTCATCTTAATTTTTATTTCATCATCATCATCGTACTCGGTATATCCCATCAATAGCAATGCTATGGTAGGGTCTGAGGAGGGTAAGATGTAGACAGTCTTACCTCTATCCCATAGGGATAGAGAGGCTGCTTCCGGTGAGACCCCGGCTCGATAGTAGTTTTGCATCAAGCCTTGGACATAAGACACATAGCACTCAATCATCAGGGACACCGGCTGATTGGTGCATGTGCCCTTGTCTTTCGGCTATCAACGCCACCACATGATGCCTGATTAACCTTCCGCCACTTTTAACGTTATTTTCACGAGATTAGTAAAATAACGTCAAAATTAGTGCACTTTTACTTTTGCCCACCCGAGGGTTCACACATATATACATTATATGCGCGCACCGCAAGCAGGGCGTATCTTAATTTTTATTTGATATAGATTATTAATCATCTTCCTTGATTCTTATTTGGTTTCGAAATCTTTAAACATTCCTATTGGGGTTTGAATTATTTGAAAGGATGGTTGTAACTGAAATCAGTTTGTTAGTGTTATTATTATCCAAACAAAATCTTATGCCGGAATTCTTTTGATTGTTTAATTCAGTTTATGTCAAATGCTCTATTGTATGCAAAAGTTCTTTATTGAGTTTTATGTTGTAGTGGAAACCTAATTTCTACTGTTTCTATTTTTTAGGATTTTGTTTTGGAAGCTATTATGCTAGGACAAGATGATCAAGTTCAAGTAATTTAATTAAGAAATGAAGAAAAACGTTATATATGTAATGATTATGTGAACACAAGTGTGTTGATAAATCATTTTGTTAGATGATAATATTATAAGAAAATAGTGACATTATTTTTTATTTTTGGCTCAGTAGTGCTAAGACATTTGATAGAGTTAACATGTATAGAAAGAAGTTTGCGGTTTTAAACAAAAAAGAACCTTTTGTTGTTGATGTTTTTTTACCTACATCGAGTCAGAAATCCTATATAATATTACTCCACTTAGTTTTATCTTCCTTGTATCTTTTTATTTCAAGTTTAATATTATAATAGTTCCCATGTTCAAATTATGTTGATGAAGTTTTTTTATTGTAGTCACACTCATCTGGATTTTATGAACATTCATTTAAAAACGACACTGGTGTTCATGAGTTTCTGATTTCATTTAAATGCATGGTATGTTGAAGTTGAATTCGTTGGCGACAAATACATCTTCACAACAGGCTGGGACGAACTCTTGACCGATCATCAGTGTAGTTTTGGTGATTATTTATGTGTTCGTGACGAGCCTGAAATGGATGAATGGATTTTTAGCTTCTTTGTTGGCGACCATAAATTGAGTTATCTTATCTGGTATGTATACTTTAATTGTGTAGTTTATAAATATACCTTTAGTGCAAATTAGTAATTAAGAAATATTAATATTCCAGGCTTTGATAAACGATCAACCATTTTCTTATTTTAAAGGAAAGTTTGGTCTAACACTCTAACTCATGTGTTGTCACTATTCACTACAATTGATGGAAAATTTTTTGATGTGAAAATAAGACCGGTTAGAGACTTAGAGCAGTTAGAGGTGTTGATGCACTTGACTGTAACACCCCAACTCGGAACGGGCTGGCGTGTTACTATTACAGATATCAAATCAACGCCACAATCCAAAATACAAAAAAATCAATGCAACCTATGTTTGAACTTCATTATTCTCTCTCATCACTGATCTCCCCGATTTCCCGAATTACCTGTTAGCAAATAAGACAGACACAAACAAGAAAATACGGCTGAGCCAAAAATTGCCCAGTAACGGAGAGAACAATAGTACAGGTAAAAGCATACATAAGACAAAACACATACTGAAATAAAACTGAAACTATTGCGGATATAAAACCACGTTTTAGACCGAACTATAATTAAATGCGAAACATAATCCGATACACGATCGGGACGTAATCTGAATATACTCAAATTTAATCAAATGCAGATACACATATCAAAACGGACCAGAAATATAGCGAAACAAAATATAATTACTAAAATACACGACGATGATGTTAAAATAAATAGGTCGTGTAATACGGAAGCACCCAGAGCCTAAACAGAGGGGTACACAGCTAGCTAGTCCATGCACCAAGGAGACGGTGTGGGTGGCGTGCACACATTGTTCCATCTCAAACAGAAGTCAGGAGTCAGGAGTCGGAGCTAAGATCGATCTATACGCCTCTAAGTGGCCAAGGTACTACATGAGTACTTTCAGAGACGCCGTGAACTTTGATTACGCACTGTCACGATAAGTGCAATGTCGTTGACGCCCCAACGACAAGTCAGAAATTGCTCGGGTAACAGAGTACAAAAACTAAAATCGTATAACTAAAAATATTTAAACAGGAACATGCAATAATGAATTCAAAATATATATAACCTATTGCATGCTATAAAATTAATATAAACATATCATACGAATAAACCGAACTAGATCTGTAACTGACAGATAACAAAAATCCGCACTACAAAGTGACGGACATCGAATATAAAATGGACTAGAACCAATACTATGAGTGAAGAAAAATCAGAATCCGTACCTTAACTGATGAACAAAAATAGAACAATAAAAGTTGTCCTTAACGAGTCCGAGAACCTACACTTTAATTATATTAAGAGTTACGAATTAGGTTCATGGGACTTAAATTACATAACTGGATTTTTGGTTTTGTTAACTTTTCCGGCGACATAGATCTTAAAAATAATTAACTAATTTGTTAAACACATCAAACCATTTACTTGTTATTTCCTCAATCCTATTACTGATAGTAAATAATTGACATATTAACAAGTACTCATATTATGATTAGCTATATTTAAGATTTCTACTAATGCATGACACTTTCAAAATTCTCTTTTTGACTATTATATGATAACCTCTTAATTCTTTCTTTTTTTTTAATATATAAAAACAAACATAATCCACCCAACAACCATTAACTGGTTATTTAGCATGGAGCACAAACAAACAAATAAAAGAGTTTTAGAACTTTTATTAATATTATTCAATTAAAATAATTTCTCATATTGGAATGATACAGTCGCCGGAAACCAAATAGAACCCATGCACCAAATTAAACCATATTGGTTAAACAACAAACGATTAACAAAAACGACCATTACCTTCGTAACCGAACAACACCGAATGTATCGAGGAGTGAGGGTGGGCGCCGCGCGTGTCGATAGCCGTCTCCACTAGGACAGAAAGGTCGATGGCGGTGCCGGTAACTTATGTGACGGTGAAGGCTAGCTCCGAAAACAAGCGATAGCGGCGCCGGTGTATTCCCGGAAGTTTGCAGAACGATGGTGGTCTCCCGACAAGGCGCAACAGATCCGGTGAAGGGTCGAGAGCAGCGTAGGTGGATGATTTGGCAAAACGGAACCGAAGAAGAAAAGCTATTGATGAAGCTGAATTGGTTGCAGATTTTTCAAGAATAATCTGAGGTTTATAGAGTATATATGGACGAAAGGAAATCGTGATCGACAACCTACGAATACGGTTTGTAGATGTACTTGAAGGTGGTGATAAGGTAAGTTCAAATTTTAAAGAATCATATCTTGAAATTATAGGATTATGTGTGCTTATTATCTATCTATTTATTTAAATTGTTTATTTATATGAGTTTGCAACGATATACTACAATAATAATATTCAAATTCTACTAATGGTATCTTTACTCAAATCATAAGTGATAATATATATATATATGTATATATATATATATATATCGTTAACAAGTTAACCCACGTATATATATTATCTTATCTCTAATACCATTTGATTACATATCAAATTTGAGTTCCCAATGAAATTCTAAATTCAATACAATTTCCATTAAACCATAATCATTTAAATAATCAACTTATTTTATTATCATAAAATTTAGCTATTATAATTATTATCTGAAAAATTCGGATATTACAATTCTTCCTTCCTTAAAATAAATTTCGTCCTCGAAATTTGATATATATAAATAATGAAAATAAATTTTAGATGTAACAAATACATAACAGAATTTAATTTTTCACTGTTTCGGACATCGAAAAATTTAAACATACCAAACCACAAGAGTTTTGGTAGAATAGATGAAACTGGGATTTAGAGGTATTGGGAAGCGATGGCTTATTGGAGACAAATAACTGACAACGTAACAAATAAAATTGAATAACTAATGGCTAGAGAAGGATACCTAGTCGTGAGAATAATACTGAATTATTAAGTATATATCCTATGAATGTCTGAGTATTACAATTCTACCCTTCTTAGAAAATTTCGACCTCGAAATTAATAATTAAGCTAAAATAATTAAGCAAAAATTAAATAACATATAAAAAAACAAATTCAAAATGAAACTTTAGACTTCACGGATTGGGAGAAACATAATGTTTTTTTTTTTTTGTTTTTTTTGTTTTTTTTTTTTTTGAAAACGGAAAATTTATATGAATACATTTAAGATGTCTAAAAAAAATGGTAAATAAAGACATTAGCATGCACTCAATAGCTAAATCTAAAAACAATTAACTGACGCATGTGACTTATAAGTTGAACAAGTAGTAGCCAATCAGACACTTCAAAAACCCAAGACTTAAATATAAAAATTCAAACACACGTCTTGAATGTTAATATAAATTTCTTAACTCGTATATAGTTAATTAAATAAATAACAAAAGGCACGTAACACTAGCACAGAATAGTGAAAACTTAGGATGAGGTCGTATCAAAGTATTAGGGGAACCTTATATGCACAATGGATTTTTTTTTAGTAGCACACATACGTACCTGTAAATTCACGATTACGTTCGCGACCATAATCGTCAATTTACCTTACGACCGCGTCCTAACTGTCCTTCCATTATGCATCTTAAAACATGGTTAACCTTTTTTAAAAATTAGACGTGATGAAAAACTAATTAAGAAACGATGTCCAAAATCTTATGCGTGCTTACTAATACTGAGTGTCGCATCTATTCAAAAGTATAAGTGTTTTGGAAACGTCTGATGTCATATGTAATAGCAAAGTCTGAATGGAGCATAGAGGAGTAACTCAAATCATGATCTCATCAACTGTGTTGAACATTGTCTTCGGAAGTTATTGTTTTCTTTGGTAGAGAGTAAGCGAAAACAGCGGTAGAAGCACTTAACTTATTATAAACGAGAAAGTCATTAAATGAAATAAATGTCAACGTACGGTCAATATTAGAGCGATCTTGTACCCTTAAATTTAAAAATCACAAAATCATAAGCAAGAAAATTGAAAAGTAACCCTAACCCGACGTCTACCCATATTACCTCACATGTTTAAGTTTTAAGATAAATGTTTTCTACGGTAAAGTTTTAAAGTTAATGTTTTCTACAGGAAAGAGCCTTAGCTCTGATACCATAATTGTAACACCCCAACTCGGAACGGGCTGGCGTGTTACTATTACAGATATCAAATCAACGCCACAATCCAAAATACAAAAAAAGTCAATGCAACCTATGTTTGAACTTCATTATTCTCTCTCATCACTGATCTCCCCGATTTCCCGAATTACCTGTTAGCAAATAAGACAGACACAAACAAGAAAATACGGCTGAGCCAAAAATTGCCCAGTAACGGAGAGAACAATAGTACAGGTAAAAGCATACATAAGACAAAACACATACTGAAATAAAACTGAAACTATTGCGGATATAAAACCACGTTTTAGACCGAACTGTAATTAAATGCGAAACATAATCCGATACACGATCGGGACGTAATCTGAATATACTCAAATTTAATCAAATGCAGATACACATATCAAAACGGACCAGAAATATAGCGAAACAAAATATAATTACTAAAATACACGACGATGATGTTAAAATAAATAGGTCGTGTAATACGGAAGCACCCAGAGCCTAAACAGAGGGGTACACAGCTAGCTAGTCCATGCACCAAGGAGACGGTGTGGGTGGCGTGCACACATTGTTCCATCTCAAACAGAAGTCAGGAGTCAGGAGTCGGAGCTAAGATCGATCTATACGCCTCTAAGTGGCCAAGGTACTACATGAGTACTTTCAGAGACGCCGTGAACTTTGATTACGCACTGTCACGATAAGTGCCATGTCGTTGACGCCCCAGCGACAAGTCAGAAATTGCTCGGGTAACAGAGTACAAAAACTAAAATCGTATAACTAAAAATATTTAAACAGGAACATGCAATAATGAATTCAAAATATATATAACCTATTGCATGCTATAAAATTAATATAAACATATCATACGAATAAACCGAACTAGATCTGTAACTGACAGATAACAAAAATCCTCACTACAAAGTGACGGACATCGAATATAAAATGGACTAGAACCAATACTATGAGTGAAAAAAAAAACAGAATCCGTACCTTAACTGATGAACAAAAATAGAACAATAAAAGTTGTCCTTAACGAGTCCGAGAACCTACACTTTAATTATATTAAGAGTTACGAATTAGGTTCATGGGACTTAAATTACATAACTGGATTTTTGGTTTTGTTAACTTTTCCGGCGACATAGATCTTAAAAATAATTAACTAATTTGTTAAACACATCAAACCATTTACTTGTTATTTCCTCAATCCTATTACTGATAGTAAATAATTGACATATTAACAAGTACTCATATTATGATTAGCTATATTTAAGATTTCTACTAATGCATGACACTTTCAAAATTCTCTTTTTGACTATTATATGATAACCTCTTAATTCTTTCTTTTTTTTAATATATAAAAACAAACATAATCCACCCAACAACCATTAACTGGTTATTTAGCATGGAGCACAATCAAACAAATAAAAGAGTTTTAGAACTTTTATTAATATTATTCAATTAAAATAATTTCTCATGTTGGAATGATACAGTCGCCGGAAACCAAATAGAACCCATGCACCAAATTAAACCATATTGGTTAAACAACAAACGATTATCAAAAACGACCATTACCTTCGTAACCGAACAACACCGAATGTATCGAGGAGTGAGGGTGGGCGCCGCGCGTGTCGATAGCCGTCTCCACTAGGACAGAAAGGTAGATGGCGGTGCCGGTAACTTATGTGACGGTGAAGGCTAGCTCCGAAAACAAGCGACAGCGGCGGCGGTGTATTCCCGGAAGTTTGCAGAACGATGGTGGTCTCCCGACAAGGCGCAACAGATCCGGTGAAGGGTCGAGAGCAGCGTAGGTGGATGATTTGGCAAAACGGAACCGAAGAAGAAAAGCTATTGATGAAGCTGAATTGGTTGCAGATTTTTCAAGAATAATCTGAGGTTTATAGAGTATATATGGACGAAAGGAAATCGTGATCGACAACCTACGAATACGGTTTGTAGATGTACTTGAAGGTGGTGATAAGGTAAGTTCAAATTTTAAAGAATCATATCTTGAAATTATAGGATTATGTGTGCTTATTATCTATCTATTTATTTAAATTGTTTATTTATATGAGTTTGCAACGATATACTACAATAATAATATTCAAATTCTACTTAATGGTATCTTTACTCAAATCATAAGTGATAATATATATATATATATATATATATGTATATATATATATATATATATGTATATATATATGTATATATATATATATATATATATCGTTAACATGTTAACCCACGTATATATATTATCTTATCTCTAATACCATTTGATTACATATCAAATTTGAGTTCCCAACGAAATTCTAAATTCAATACAATTTCCATTAAACCATAATCATTTAAATAATCATCTTATTTTATTATCATAAAATTTAGCTATTATAATTATTATCTGAAAAATTCGGATATTACAATTCTTCCTTCCTTAAAATAAATTTCGTCCTCGAAATTTGATATATATAAATAATGAAAATAAATTTTAGATGTAACAAATACATAACAGAATTTAATTTTTCACTGTTTCGGACATCGAAAAATTTAAACATACCAAACCACAAGAGTTTGGGTAGAATAGATGAAACTGGGATTTAGAGGTATTGGGAAGCGATGGCTTATTGGAGACAAATAACTGACAACGTAACAAATAAAATTGAATAACTAATGGCTAGAAAAGGATACATAGTCGTGAGAATAATACTGAATTATTAAGTATATATCCTATGAATGTCTGAGTATTACAATTCTACCCTTCTTAGAAAATTTCGACCTCGAAATTAATAATTAAGCTAAAATAATTAAGCATAAATTAAATAACATATAAAAAAACAAATTCAAAATGAAACTTTAGACTTCACGGATTGGGAGAAACATAATGTTTTTTTTTTTGTTTTTTTGTTTTTTTTTTTTTTGAAAACGGAAAATTTATATGAATACATTTAAGATGACTAAAAAAATGGTAAATAAAGACATTAGCATGCACTCAATAGCTAAATCTAAAAACAATTAACTGACGCATGTGACTTATAAGTTGAACAAGTAGTAGCCAATCAGACACTTCAAAAACCCAAGACTTAAATATAAAAATTCAAACACACGTCTTGAATGTTAATATAAATTTCTTGACTCGTATATAGTTAATTAAATAAATAACAAAAGGCACGTAACACTAGCACAGAATAGTGAAAACTTAGGATGAGGTCGTATCAAAGTATTAGGGGAACCTTATATGCACAATGGATTTTTTTTTTAGTAGCACACATACGTACCTGTAAATTCACGATTACGTTCGCGACCATAATCGTCAATTTACCTTACGACCGCGTCCTAACTGTCCTTCCATTTTGCATCTTAAAACATGGTTAACCTTTTTTAAAAATTAGACGTGATGAAAAACTAATTAAGAAACGATGTCCAAAATCTTATGCGTGCTTACTAATACTGAGTGTCGCATCTATTCAAAAGTATAAGTGTTTCGGAAACGTCTGATGTCATATGTAATAGCAAAGTCTGAATGGAGCATAGAGGAGTAACTCAAATCATGATCTCATCAACTGTGTTGAACATTGTCTTCGGAAGTTATTGTTTTCTTTGGTAGAGAGTAAGCGAAAACAGCGGTAGAAGCACTTAACTTATTATAAACGAGAAAGTCATTAAGTGAAATAAATGTCAACGTACGGTCAATATTAGAGCGATCTTGTACCCTTAAATTTAAAAATCACAAAATCATAAGCAAGAAAATTGAAAAGTAACCCTAACCCGACGTCTACCCATATTACCTCACATGTTTAAGTTTTAAGATAAATGTTTTCTACGGTAAAGTTTTAAATTAATGTTTTCTACAGGAAAGAGCCTTAGCTCTGATACCATAATTGTAACACCCCAACTCGGAACGGGCTGGCGTGTTACTATTACAGATATCAAATCAACGCCACAATCCAAAATACAAAAAAAATCAATGCAACCTATGTTTGAACTTCATTATTCTCTCTCATCACTGATCTCCCCGATTTCCCGAATTACCTGTTAGCAAATAAGACAGACACAAACAAGAAAATACGGCTGAGCCAAAAATTGCCCAGTAACGGAGAGAACAATAGTACAGGTAAAAGCATACATAAGACAAAACACATACTGAAATAAAACTGAAACTATTGCGGATATAAAACCACGTTTTAGACCGAACTGTAATTAAATGCGAAACATAATCCGATACACGATCGGGACGTAATCTGAATATACTCAAATTTAATCAAATGCAGATACACATATCAAAACGGACCAGAAATATAGCGAAACAAAATATAATTACTAAAATACACGACGATGATGTTAAAATAAATAGGTCGTGTAATACGGAAGCACCCAGAGCCTAAACAGAGGGGTACACAGCTAGCTAGTCCATGCACCAAGGAGACGGTGTGGGTGGCGTGCACACATTGTTCCATCTCAAACAGAAGTCAGGAGTCAGGAGTCGGAGCTAAGATCGATCTATACGCCTCTAAGTGGCCAAGGTACTACATGAGTACTTTCAGAGACGCCGTGAACTTTGATTACGCACTGTCACGATAAGTGCCATGTCGTTGACGCCCCAACGACAAGTCAGAAATTGCTCGGGTAACAGAGTACAAAAACTAAATCGTATAACTAAAAATATTTAAACAGGAACATGCAATAATGAATTCAAAATATATATAACCTATTGCATGCTATAAAATTAATATAAACATATCATACGAATAAACCGAACTAGATCTGTAACTGACAGATAACAAAAATCCTCACTACAAAGTGACGGACATCGAATATAAAATGGACTAGAACCAATACTATGAGTGAAAAAAAAAACAGAATCCGTACCTTAACTGATGAACAAAAATAGAACAATAAAAGTTGTCCTTAACGAGTCCGAGAACCTACACTTTAATTATATTAAGAGTTACGAATTAGGTTCATGGGACTTAAATTACATAACTGGATTTTTGGTTTTGTTAACTTTTCCGGCGACATAGATCTTAAAAATAATTAACTAATTTGTTAAACACATCAAACCATTTACTTGTTATTTCCTCAATCCTATTACTGATAGTAAATAATTGACATATTAACAAGTACTCATATTATGATTAGCTATATTTAAGATTTCTACTAATGCATGACACTTTCAAGATTCTCTTTTTGACTATTATATGATAACCTCTTAATTCTTTCTTTTTTTTTAATATATAAAAACAAACATAATCCACCCAACAACCATTAACTGGTTATTTAGCATGGAGCACAAACAAACAAATAAAAGAGTTTTAGAACTTTTATTAATATTATTCAATTAAAATAATTTCTCATGTTGGAATGATACAGTCGCCGGAAACCAAATAGAACCCATGCACCAAATTAAACCATATTGGTTAAACAAAAAACGATTAACAAAAACGACCATTACCTTCGTAACCGAACAACATCGAATGTATCGAGGAGTGAGGGTGGGCGCCGCGCGTGTCGATAGCCGTCTCCACTAGGACAGAAAGGTCGATGGCGGTGCCGGTAACTTATGTGACGGTGAAGGCTAGCTCCGAAAACAAGCGATAGCGGCGCGGTGTATTCCCGGAAGTTTGCAGAACGATGGTGGTCTCCCGACAAGGCGCAACAGATCCGGTAAGGGTCGAGAGCAGCGTAGGTGGATGATTTGGCAAAACGGAACCGAAGAAGAAAAGCTATTGATGAAGCTGAATTGGTTGCAGATTTTCAAGAATAATCTGAGGTTTATAGAGTATATATGGACGAAAGGAAATCGTGATTGACAACCTACGAATACGGTTTGTAGATGTACTTGAAGGTGGTGATAAGGTAAGTTCAAATTTTAAAGAATCATATCTTGAAATTATAGGATTATGTGTGCTTATTATCTATCTATTTATTTAAATTGTTTATTTATATGAGTTTGCAACGATATACTACAATAATAATATTCAAATTCTACTTAATGGTATCTTTACTCAAATCATAAGTGATAATATATATATATATATATATATGTATATATATATATATGTATATATATATATATATATATCGTTAACAAGTTAATCCACGTATATATATTATCTTATCTCTAATACCATTTGATTACATATCAAATTTGAGTTCCCAACGAAATTCTAAATTCAATACAATTTCCATTAAACCATAATCATTTAAATAATCATCTTATTTTATTATCATAAAATTTAGCTATTATAATTATTATCTGAAAAATTCGGATATTACATGGCTTTGTTGATGGTTGAGTTCTAGTTGCAGAGTATGTTAAACTGATGCCAAAAGATTATTTTGTGTTTGAACATAATGAAGATGATGGATTTCAATTGCAGCATTCTGCTAATGTGTTGATTAACTCGGATGGTTACTAATGTATTAATTTTTTGTTTAATTAGAATGCTATTTTATAATTTTTTTTACTGCTACGTTTAATTATTTTTTAAAGGTGAATATCCTAACTCACAACTTGGTGATGATGATGTCATGATAACGATGATGATTGTGATAATTATTTTATTTAATACCGGTGCCGATAGAAGTTTTATATCTTTGAAATTTGAATCGAAACTTGCTATGCCTCGAACTAAGCTTTCCCGACCGTTTTCCGTTGAAGTCGCAAATGGCAATTCTATTACCATCAACTCCGTCGTCCGTGATTGTACTCTCATCCTTGCTAAAAATAAATTCTCCATCGATCTCATCCCGATGCAAATGGGAAGTTTCGATATCAGGGTAGGCATGAATTGGTTATCTTTGCACCGTGCCGAAGTTGTTTGCTTTGATAATTCATTCGCATTCCGCTAGTCAACGGCAAAATTCTTAAAGTCTTTGGGAACGCTAGTACTAGAAGACTTAATCTCATGTCGTGCTCCCAATCGCAAAAGTACTTACGCCAAAAGTACGTTACGTTTCTAGCTCTCTCGGTGACAAAAGATAAAAAGGAAAGGAAAATCCAAGATATTTCCATTGTTCGTGATTTCCTCGATGTCTTTCCCGATGATGTCACCGGTCTTCCACCCATTCGTCCGATTGATTTCCGAATCGATCTTGTGCCCGACGCGATGCCCGTGGCCAAGGCTCCTTATTATTTAGCCCCGTCGGAAATGCAAGAATTATCAAACAAACTCGAAGAACTTTCCGATAAAGGTTTCATTCGTCCTAGCTCTTCTCCTTGGGGCGCTCCCGTTCTCTACGTGAAAAAGAAGGATGGTTCGTTTCGAATGTGCATCGACTACCGATAACTTAACAAACTCACCATCAAAAATCGATATCCCTTGCTACGTATCGACGACCTATCCGACCAACTTCAAGGCGCAACTTGCTTTTCCAAAATCGATCTTCGATCGGGTTATCATCAATTGCGTGTTCGCGAAGAAGACATTCCTAAAACCGCTTTCCGTACTTGATATGGACATTTCGAATTTTTGGTTATGCCCTTCGGGTTAACAAATGCACCCGCGGTATTTATGGACCTCATGAACCGCGTTTGCAAACCATTCCTTGATAAATTCGTTATTGTCTTTATAGATGACATCCTTATCTTCTCTAAATCCAAAGCCGAACATGAACATCATTTGCGTTCCATTCTCGAGCTCCTTAGAAACGAACGACTTTATGCCAAATTCTCCAAATGTTAATTTTGGCTAGAGGAAGTTCAATTTTTAGGACATATTGTAAACGACAAAGGTATTCATGTTGATCCCGCTAAAATTGAGGTCGTTAAGGATTGGAAAACTCCAACGACTCCCACGGAAATTCGATCCTTCCTCGGTTTAGCCGGGTATTATTGGCGTTTCATTTGAAACTTTTCCAAGATATCTTTGCTTCTTACCTCCCTTACCCATAAAGGGAAACCATTCGATTGGGGTTCGAAGCAAGAGGAAGCCTTTTTAACTCTCAAGGACATGCTTTGCAATGCTCCCGTTCTAACCCTTCCCGATGGAAACGACGATTTCATTGTATTTTGTGATGCCTCTCATAAAGGACTTGGTTGGGTTCTCATGCAACGAGGTCAAGTCATCGCTTACGCATCAAGGAAACTTAAGGTCAATGAGAAGAACTACACGACTCACGATCTCGAACTTGGTGCCGTCGTTTTCGCTCTAAAAATCTGGAGACATTACCTTTATGGTACGAAATGTGTGGTTTTTACCGATCATAAAAGCCTTCAACATATTTTCGACCAAAAAGATCTCAACTTGAGACAACGACGATGGGCCGAATTACTTAGTTATTACGATTGCGAGATTCGCTACCATCCCGGTAAAGCGAATGTTGTAGCCGACGCCCTAAGTCGAAAGGTTAATGTTAAATCCATTCTGCTTCTACGCGTTGTTATTCAAACCGATCTTCAAATTCATATCTTCCAAGCTCAACGTGCCTCCGTTGAGGAAGGTAACATGTACGACGAAATGCCATGTGGTGCCGAACTTCAACTCGAAACCAAACTCGATGGTCTTTTGTAATTTCTCAATCGTTTGTAGGTTCCTAATCACGATGACATTCGTACTTGTATACTCGAAGAAGCTCACAACTCGCAGTATTCCGTTCATCCAGGCGTGGATAAGATGTATTTCGATCTTCGTGCTACCTTTTGGTGACCGGGTATGAAAAAGGATGTAGCGTTGTTTGTATCCAAATGTCTTACTTGCTCTAAAGTCAAAGCCGAACATCAAAGACCTTTTGGTCTACTCGAGCAACCACCGATTCCCGTTTGGAAATGGGAAGACATTGCTATGGACTTTATCACTAAATTACCCAACACCCAAAAAGACAACAATAGCATTTGGGTGATCATTGTCGTTTAACCGAATCTGCTCATTTCATTCCGATCCGCAAAGTATTCTGTCGAGCAGCTTGCTCAAATCTATGTTCAGGAGATCGTGTGCCAACACGGTTTACCATTGTCTATCATTTCTGATCACGATGTTTGTTTTACCTCTCATTTTTGGAGATCTCTTCAAGAAGCCTTGGGAACTCGTCTCGATCTTAGCACCGCTTATCATCCTCAAACGGACGGTCAATCCGAACGTACGATCCAAAAACTCGAGGATATGCTACGAGCGTGTGTTCTTGATTTTGGTGGAAATTGGGATTCTCACATTCCATTCATCGAGTTTTCATATAACAATATCTATCATTCTAGCATTGATATGGCTCCTTTTCAAGCTCTTTTCGGTCGTAAATGTCGTTCCCCAATTAGTTGGAATGAAATCGGTGAAGCTCAAATCACGGGACCCGAAATGGTCCAAGAAGCTAGCGGCGTCATTGATCAAATCCGTAAGAACCTCCTAGCCGCTAGAAGTCATCAAAAGAGTTACGCCGACAAACGGCGAAAAACGATCGAATTTAATGTTGATGATCTTGTCCTTCTAAAAGTATCTCCTTGGAAGGGGGTAGTCCATTTCGGAAAGAAGGGTAAGCTAGCTCCTCATTTCGTTGGTCCTTTCAAAATCCTTGAGCGTGTTGGGAAGGTAGCTTATCAACTCGAACTACCGCAAGAACTTGTTGGTGTTCATCCGACATTCCATGTTTCAAATCTTAAAAAGTGCTTAGCCGAGGGTAATCTCCATATACCTCTCGACGAAGTACATGTCGATGAGTCGATGATTATGGTTGAACGACCCGTTGAGATCATGGATCACAACGAGAATAAAACCAAGCGTAGTCGTATTCGGTTAGTCAAAGTTCGATGGGAATCACGGCGTGACGTGGAATTCACTTGGGAACGAGAAGACACTATGAAAGAGAAGTATCCACATTTGTTTGCATCATCGTCTTCGTCATAATTTCAGGACGAAATTTCCTGAAGTAGTAAATACTGTGACATTCGTCAATTTCGGGTCTCGAATCGTATTCGTTTTGTAAACTTTTATTATGTAAAACGACCCGTTTTGTAAATTGAAGCTTATAATATAATCAAAATTATGGATTTTATGTTACAATATTGTTTTACACTTGTTGGGTCTTGAAAACATCCTTTTCGGTCTTTAAAACACGTAAAAATCACTAAAATCGAACTTCGGGGACTAAATCTGTCAATTTTCAAAAGTTGGAAAGTCTGGTAACCACCTCATCGCACCACGCGATGGGGGATGACCTCCCTTGGTCGGGTACCACGACCCCCCTGCAGACCAGCTACGGGTTTTTGTTTGTTTGTGTTTGTTTTGATCCATTTTTCATGCAAACTCTTTTGTTTTTAACACCTATATTTGACCACCATCCTTCCCCTATATATGCACCACCATTTCACTTCATTTCCCCCATGCTACATCTCTCAATTCTCTCTCAATCTTCATAGATTCAAGGTTGTTTATTATTGTGTTCTTGAAGGTTTGACTTCCAAAAGTCAAACTGAGTTTAATCTTTCATTCTAATTAACTTATATAGTCAACAAGTGTTATTAATACTTGTTTACGGTGGTACAACATATATAATATAATACCCCTTGTTACCTTTGGTAGTTGCTTCTCCAGCTCCGGTCGGTGAGGTTTCGGACCTCTTAAGGCAAGGCTTCATGGAGAACCTCGTGTTCTTGATATATATATACTTACATAACTTGTTGATACATACTAACCATGCTTAAATTCTGCTCATTTAGTTTATTTACAAGTTCCAAGGTTATGGGTTTGTGGGTCAATGCTTCGGTTTAATCGTAAATAGCTCTTAACCGTAAACCGAACTTTGCTTACTAATTTTAGTTAAATACTTGTTTTAAACATGTTTAATGTTAGATCTCAGTTAATAAAATCATTTTTATGAGGTCCATGGTTATGGGTTGGTAGATTCTAAACTCGGTTTTAACCCGAAACTAGATCCGAAACCGTAAACCGAACTTTTGTTTAAAGACTTTATTGTTAACTTTTTGGTTGTAAAACTTAAATATTTTCATTTGTACATTATTATACAAGTTCTTGGTTATTTGGGCATGTGGAAACCATCTATGAACTCATTGTGAGAGGGAAACCGAACCAAACCTAACTACACCGACTTTTACTCGCTTAAGACACACAAGTGTGTTTTTAGCTACCAAGACTTGTATATTTCTTTAAAAATAGTTTATAAACTGATTTTAATTATTTTCTTAAGTACTTGGAAATGTTGGATCCAACTTGGTCACATAACAAAGTTTGGACCGACAAAACCGAACACTCGCTTAACGTACGTTGTTAGTTCTAAAATAATAAATCTACATACTTGGTTTAGCCTTACTTGATTTTTATGAGTTATCTCATATCATTTAATATTTTGGAAAGTTGACTTTGGGTTTGACCAATTGTCAAGACCCGAACCAATAACCCGAACACTCGTTAAAACCCGTTTTAGTATCTTTATTTCCAAGGGACTAGCATTCTTGCATTTTTACCCACCTTATTACTTAACATAGGTTAAGTAAATATTAAGGTTAAATACTTTAACCCGGTTTCGAGCAAACTTACATTTTTAAAGGGTTATTATTATAAATTGTAAATAATTACATTTTAAATCTTGAAACTTTAATTTTTTACATTTCTCAACATTTATACTTTCAATACAACCTTTCTAAATCTAAGACTTCTTTCCTATTAGGCTTTGTTCGTTAAACCCGTTGTTCCGGCAAATCTCCAAATTATCATCTTTCAAGTTTATTACTTGAATGTGAGTACTTTCATACCCCGTTTTTTATCTTTTGTTTGGGGGGGGGGGTGACATTTCATCTTATCTAAACTAAATATTTTATACTTGGGTCTTAAACCACAAACGTTATTGTATATTTTACTTAAATACTTGCTCGATTTGGTGTTCTATGATTATATGCCTATGTGTTTACCGCTTTTGGTTGGTTGATCTATAAATCCTAGACTACTTGGCACCCCCCTGTAGCAAGGTGTCGTTAACGTAATGTAATTAACGATAACTATAAAATCCTAGACTATTTGGCATCCCCTTAGAGTTAGGTGTCGCTAACGTAAATCTATTAGCGATTTTATCCAAATTATTGCTTTTATTTATTGTTTCGTATACGAGTTTTTTGGATCGTTCTTACTATATATCTATATGCTCGAACTTATGAATTTCTCACCAACCTTTGTGTTGATAAACTTTATTTTATGAAATGTTACAAGTTTACATCTTGGTTGATTATGGAGCTTGTGGAGAAAACGTCACAAATACCTTTAGGATATTAGCAAAATGAACGATATATTATTTTCTATGTTTTGTTGTATATGTCTTATGAATATTCGTTATGTGACATTTTTGATGTGAAATGAAATAAGTTTATTAAATATATTGTCGCTTTAAATAGTGTCATGTGCTTATGGGCAATCGTTACACCTCGGCATGTTCCGCCGGCTTTGGTCAGGGTGTGACACAATCCACCAACGTTCATGTGAACCAAATCCCTAAATGCTAACCTGCATCAATTCAAACCAGCGCCATCAGACGGTCACCGTCACAATCCACGCCGCAGCTCCACTCCTCTCTATCCACGCCGTTGAATCGAAGAATCATAATCGTAATCGCACGCTAACGGCTATTCACAGGCCACTCTTCGTCTTAAAGTTTAGTCCCCTCGTATTCTTCATTCTTGTCTGAGCGAAAACGAGCCGAGCCGAGTCGAGCCGCTCGGTTTCAATTCGAGCCGAGTTCGAGCAACGCTTTCTTGCTCGTTTACTTAAATTCGAACCTAGCCGAGCCACTTGGATACAGTTCGAGCGGGCGTTCGCCCGGTCCGGCTCGGTTCGTGAACAACCCTAAACTCAACTGATAAGAAATCTGCCCATAACACTCGATGTTAGCCCAGTTAATAAACAATTTACAAACCCTTCATTTCACAAAGGACTGATTACCGGGTATATATAGCTTTTTTATCCTCAAAGTCAAATATAAGTCGCCTTAGAGCATTCTCAACCTATCACTCGTCCCTATCTTTATAATTACACTAAAAAAATACTATATTTCTCTCTCAATTAAATAATATAACTTATACATTTATCATTACAATTTTTTCTCTCTTCTACTAACAACCAATTCAACAAATATCTAACTGATCTAATAAACAAGTGGATTTCCGACTACCATTTCACCAAATATGCTCCATTTTGCCACATGACATTCTAAGCCTTTCAATTGTCCATGTGACATCTCAATATTCACCCATCCCCTTTCAGTTGTCCTTTGATATTTTCCTGTAGAAGTTTAATGGAAATCTTACTCAGGAGGCTTTAACCACATAAGGCTATGCGTAGTGGAGGGTTTAAAAATTTGGGGCGAATTGCGACACGTGGCGCCCAGTCAGCAAGGGGTGGGAATTTGTTTTTGGGGTGTAAGGCTATGCGTAGTGGATGTGCTACAAATTGGGGCGAATTGCGACACGTGGTGCCCAGTCAGCAAAGGATGAAAATTTGTTTTTGCGGTGTAATAGTGTAAGGGTTATAAAATGGGCCCACGGTATCTTTTTTTATTATTTTCTTTTTATACTTTATATTAAAACCAATTTATTTAAATAATTAAATAAAAATGTATTAAAATTAAAAAATAAATACAAAAAAATACATAAAACTAAAAAAAACACACCAATAATAAAAATAAATTATAATAAAAAAACACACCACAAAAAAATACATATAAAAATACAAATATAAATGCTAATCTATTCGTCTTCGTCCTCCTCCTCGTCTTCAACCTCGTCTTAGACTTCAACGGGACGATTATCCCACCTGTGTTGAACCAAATCTGCCTTCAGTTGGTTATGTATATCACTTGACGTGAGCTGGTGAATGTTATAAGTTCGTTGGTCGTGGGTTGGTTCAGCAAACTGTTCTAGAACGCTTCCTGGTATATATTTCTTTTCCCTCGTCTTCTAAAATCATATTATGCAATATGATTCACGTATACATGGCATCACTCATTTTTGCCAACGACCATACACGACATGGGATTTTCACATAATGCCAACGTTTTTTAGAACCCCGAAACACCTCTCAATATCCTTTCGCGCGGACACTTGCTTCTTCTTAATATGTTCTCATTTTTCTTCGATCGGGTTTTGCAACGTTTTGACGATGATCGAGTACTCTGGATATATCCCATCTTCCAAATAGTATCCGTGACGATAGAAGGTATCGTTGGCATAAAACGGTAAGACCTGTATGCTACGACTGATGTAATACTAGCACGGCTGACGCGCTGAGAACGTTTATGTCGTTGTTGGACCGACTGAGCCGCAGTAGGCTGACCAAATCCAGAGGTCGTGTGAACAAATGGCTTGAAGACTAACCGTTGGCACTCCATGGTCACCACGAGTGTATTTATCTCGCCATGTGGTTGGACAATTGGACCACTCCCAATGCATGCAATCTATACTCCCGATCATGCCTGGAAAAGAATGTTTACTTTCGTGTACATCGTATATGCGAGTCAGGTCGTTTGAAGTTGGAATCCTCAGATAACGACGAGAGTATAATTGTATTATTCCTATACAAATAAATTATTAAAAAATATTTATATTAAAAATAATAATTAATGCAAACAATTTAAATTTTACCGATGCAAAACTTCTTCAACTCGTCTCTCTTCGTTTTCTCAGCCATCTTTAAATACTGGTCGTTGATGTCGGTCGTGTTGCCGTATGCGAGGACTCGTAGAGCCGAAGTACACTTTTGGATTGTGGAGAATCCTAAATATCCTCTTGCGTCGGGTTTCTGTTGAAAATACTCATACTCCCGCTCCCTATCTCCCATGATGCGCAAAAATAAACGCTTAGACATCCGAAAACGACGTCGAAACATAACGTCAATAAATGTAGGCCTGTCGTTGAAGTAGTCCTTCATCAAACGATCGTTCGCTTGCTTACGATCACGAAGGATATATGACCGTCTACGTGGCGACGAGTAGCTAGTAGAGCCGGACACTATATTATTGGTGACGGCCCGAACTACGTTCGTGACCACTAAATGCTCTTCCACCACTCGTCGTTGAATCTGATGAATTCTTTAACTCTCCTTAATTAGTTTATCCCAAATCTCAGCAGAATTCGTGGAATCTGGGAAACCCATTTTGTTTGAAGAAGTATGAAATGATGAAAATGATTGGTATTTATGTTTGAGTTTGGGTATAATATGGTGAAAATGGTTTAATTGGTTTGATATTTATATTAAGTTTTTAATTAAATTTTTTTATTTGACCGTTGGATAACGGTAATAATATTATTATATTATTTTTTTCTTTCTTTCGGCGACAAATTTCACCCGCCCACGGCCCTTTTCGCCCCATTATCGCCCCGGGGTTGGGGGTTGTTTCCCCAAAATGTCGCCCAAATTCGCCCTTGAATGTCGCCCAATACACTTAGCCTAATGGTGTAGGGGCTACAAACTAGGCCCACAATATCTTTTATTATTATTTTCTTTTTATAATTAAACTAAACATATAATTAAATAAAAATGTATTATAATTAAAAATAAATACAAAAGAACAAAACTAAAAAAATAACTACATAACTAAAAAAATACATAACTAAAAATAAAAAAAATACATAACTAAAAAAAACTAATATCCATAATATTCGCGCATTTTTTCAATTCGTCGTCGTTTCAATAATGCGGCCTCTTCGTGTAACCTGACCGCTTTAAGGGATTCGTATTCTTTACTCATTTCCCGCAATTTCAACATAGCGGCAATCTTTTCGTGTTGTTTGTTGGTTTCTGTCACGGTATCGTTGAGTTCCTCGGCAATATTTTCGTGCTTTTTGATGATTTCTCTCATGGTAGCGGTGAGTTCGACGACATGGGTTTCGAAAGGAGCGAATGGGTAGTTCAGTTGGTTCGGGTTGTTTCTAGGATTGATTTTGCTAGATTTCTTGAAGAATTTGGGTATGAATTGTGTATAAAATGGATATGAAATGAAGAAGAAGGTGTATGTTTATATACATATTGTTTTTTTTTCTGACCGTTTCCCAACGGTATTATTATTGAAATAATAATATTTTTTCCCCTTCATGCGACAAAACTCTCCTACCCCATTTCGCCCCGAGGGCGGTGTTCCCCCCAAATCGCCCCCGTCGCCCTCACACATGCCTTAACGGTTCTCTCTTTCCTCTCTCTATTTCATCGTCTTGCGCAATTTCAAATGTAGATCTGAATACCTTTTCCATTAACATTCATCTTCCATAGATGTATTGAGAAACCCTAATACGTCCATATACACCTATCTCAGTTTTTCTTACTTTAATTTCTTTCCCAAACCTTAATTTGATTCAAAACATCCCAGGTGTCAATCTCATCCTCTTTCCCGCCGACTCTACGATTGAGGTAAGCAATGTAATTTTTAATTACGATTTCTGAGAATTACTTCATCAAATAGCGAGTATATTGATGTTAAAAGTTAGGGTTTATGTCTAACTTTGATTATAGCCGACATTCCGACAATATATATAGTTCATCATCTTATAGCCATTTTATGTAGTTGTTGATATTAAAACTTAGGGTTTAAAAATTGATGGAATATAGGTATTTTTAGACACAATGGTATCTAACTCATTCGTCGTGGCCAATTAGGGTTAATTTATGAGTCATTACTCAGTTTGTGTTTTTCATCGTTTACTGTATTGTTGTTGAGGTAAAACTTTGTCTTTGAAATGACCTAATTCATGTGCTTGGCTTTATTGTGTACCCGAATTGCAATATCTTTCAGTTTATGGCTATCTATTTGTGTCTTTAGTATTGTATTCCATATATGAACAATTTTTTCAATGATAATGGTAAGCGATAGGCATGTAAACAAACCGAATGAACACGAACAAAGCATATTCATGTTTGTTCGTTTGAACTTTAACCGACCAAATGATTGAACACAAACAATTAATCAAATGATCTTTTTACCTTCATGTGCGTTTGTTAATAAAATGAGTGTGTTTGCTTATGTTCGTTTGTTAATAGTATAAACGAATGGTTCATGATCTTAAACGAGCTGACAAAAATAAACATTGATGACAAACATGATTGAAAGAACAACAATTGAAAGTAAACATGCACATACATGATAAAACTCTTGGCCTATACAACTATAGTAAACCTTAATATTTGTATATAGATCAAAAATGAATGATGGAAAAATCACAATATTTTTAACACAATTATTTATCTAAAATTCACCATGAATTATGCTAATTTTGCAGGTAGGATTCGTGGCAGCAACATGTCTTTTGACTTATTGTTGGTCAACCTAAACATTATTGATGATATTGCTACGAGGGTGATTTAAATTAATTTTCCAAGTGACCTCAAGGATGACACATTGGTAAGCCATTTCATTATGAATTGTTGTTTGATTAGTTAACAATATTTTATTCTAATGTTGTTTACAATCTATAGGGACTTAAACTGAGTAATGTTTTTTTGGATGGGTATAGGAATGCAAAAGCTTTCTGATTTTGGATATGTTAGAAAGGTCCTCCATACGAACAGTTTATTAGTATATAAACTAAACTTATTAATATTTATATTAAGTATAGGGGTCTTATTGTAATTATTGTATTTAGTAGGGTTAATATATAATTACTTGGTCTATAAATAGGGAGTAATGTCAGACAAATTAACGACCGTGTATTCAGTATTTTCAATCACATATGTTCAGTGTTTTAATTCAAGATTTGCTTTTGTGTAACATCCATCTTGTTCTTATTCAATTGCGAATTGTGTTATGTTCGCTGATTACCAACAGTGGCATCAGAGCCAAGGTTTTTATCGATTTTGGAATTCTGTTGTGAACGTCCCAGGTTTAATCGATTCATTGTGGGAATATGTGTGATAATCAATCGATCAGGGGTTGTGATCAATTATATTCCAATCAAGGGCTGGTTTAAATCAATAGAAGTGATTAATCAATTATTGTTAGAAAAGAAATTCCAATCAAGGCCATCGACATCTTTTAATTGAATTTGAAATTAAAATTTGTCTTACACTGATTCAGAAAAATCAAATTTGATAGTGTTCGATTGAGTTTCTGATTGGTCTAAGGGTGTATTGTTGTTAAACTATTGATTTGGAATCCAAGTATTGGTTACTTGATTGATTAAACAAAAGGGGAATACGTTTGATTGCCCCTGGGTTCATAGCATTGGTCTAAGGGTGATTGCACCTGGTTTGTTTGATTAGGTTCATAGCATTGGTCTAAGGGTGATTGCCCCTGGTTTGTTTGATTGCCCCTGGGTTCAGAAAAATTCCGAATTGGTATTTAAAGGAAATAGAGGTTCTTGAAAATTTTTTTTCAAGAAGGGGCTGGATTTGTTCTAGAAAAACATTGGTAAAAAGTTTAAAGAATAGTTGGTTTGATTTGTTTGGCAACCGAAAAACCCGTGCATTGTTGTCAGTAGAGACGAACAATTGGTTTTGATTTTCCTTGCAACCGAAAACCCGGATACTATTCTTGGTCGAAGCGGTTGGATAAACTAGTATAATGTTTGTGTTTTGAATAGTCGGCCTACTGTTGTTGGTTGAAACAAACAGTTGGTGTTGGCTTGCCTTGTTAAACCCGTGTACTATTCATCTTGGTTTTTAAGGAAAACGGTTGTTTTTAGTGTTTAGAATAGTCGGCTTAGGCAACGGATAAACCCAGTGTTGTTGGTTGAGACAAACAGTTGGTTTTGGCTTGCCTTGTTAAACCCGTGTACTATTCTTGGTAGAAAACGGTTTGGTTTTGATTTACATTGTGATCGGAAACCCGAGTACCGTTGTTGTTGAAATAGTTGATTTCAAAAAAAAACCCCGTTCACTATTTCTGGGATTAACAGTTAGTTTGTTTATAAACCGAAACTGTTTCGATTAAAGTTGACAACAAATTTTTCTAAATTTGTAATAGTCAATTTATCAAGATTGGGAAAAAGAAAACTCGTAAAATGGTCGACTCCAAGGATAAAGAAGTTGTGACTTCAAAGGAAGGAGGGACATCAATGAGTTTTCAATGCCCTGTGTTAAACTCCACAAATTACACCATTTAGGCTATAAAGATCAGATCGATCTTTAACGTCCAGGGAATTTGGGAAGCCATCGAACCAAAAGAGGGCAGCGAAGTTGATGCGAAAAAGGATAATACTGCAACTGCATTACTATTCCAAGCGATTCCAGAAAACATGGTATTGCAAATTTCTAATTTTACTTCGGCCAAAGAAATTTGGGACGCATTAAAGGTTCGGCATGTTGGAGTTGACAGAGTTAAAGAAACGCGTTTAGAAACACTCGAGTCAGATTTTGAGTCTCTAAAAATGGGTGTTGACGAGTTGCTTGATGTGTATGCCGGGAAAATAAGTGAAATTGCATCACAAGCGAGCAATCTCGGGCATACTATGAATGACAAGAAATAGTCCGAAAGCTACTCAGTTCTGTGCCAGAAAAATTCATACAGATTGTTGCTGCGATCGAGCAGTTTGTGGATCTTGGTGCAATGCCATTCCAAGAAGCCGTTGGAAGGTTAAAGACTTTCGAGGAACGCACTAAGAAGAAAAACAAGGAGGGAGACATGCATGACAGACTTCTGTTCACTAAAGAAGAATGAAAAGAGAAAGTAAAGGAACAAAAGTGTGAACATTGCGGTCATGAAAGTTCAAAGCAAGGAAACAAAGAACATGGTCGAGGCAAGTATGGGAAGACTTGGAATAATAAACAAGGAAATCAAGCCCAACAGGGCAAGGATCACATAAAATGTTTCAAGTGTAATGAACGTGGGCGTTTCAGGCATGAATGTCCAAATTGGAAAAGAAGGGGGAAGCAAACTTGATCCGGGATGAAGATGACGAACCAACGCTACTGTGATGGCAACCGGATCTTGAAGAAACGAAGACCTCACTTAAACTAAGTTTAGTTTAAGAGGGAGTATTAGTATATAAACTAAACTTATTAATATTTATATTAAGTATAGGGGTCTTATTGTAATTATTGTATTTAGTAGGGTTAATATGTAATTACTTGGTCTATAAATAGGGAATGATGTCAGACAAATTAACGATCGTGTATTCATTATTTTCAATCACATATGTTCAGTGTTTTAATTCAAGATTTGCTTTTGTGTAACATCCATCTTGTTTTATTCAATTGTGAATTGTGTGATTTGTTCGCTGATTACCAACACAGTTTAATGTCCCAACATTGGTATTGTTTCTGATTCCTTTTATAATAGTTAAAGTTATGAGTCTGCAATCCTTTTTTTCTTAAAGTTAAAAGTTATAACATATGCTGAGTTATAAATCTGGTACATTTATATATACTTTTATGTTCTAGTCCTTCACTATTTATATATGTATTTATATATACTATCTATACTTATATATAAACTTATGACTATAGTATATGAAAAAATATATATATAAAAAGTGGATTAGGATTCACTGTATGAATTGCTAGACACACATAACCTGAATCTTAATATTAAAACAGTAATGACAACCAATAAAAGTTGGATCAAATTCGAGATCGGACGTCACCGGAGTTTTTAAAAGGTCTTACAAACTTTATTAACGTGGCCAAGAACCATATCGGAAGTGAGGGAAATTATACAAGATTATTGGCAGAACCCAAAGGCATTGGATATGGAATGGATATCAAAGACGAATACAATACAATACTTGAATCTCAAATAAACATATTGTGTAAATTGACAGTAGATCATTATGGCAGCCATGCTCGATTTCAAGTTCAATCGATTTGGTACACTACCTGCTTCAAAGGATTTCTGGTTCAATCAATTTATACAATGCATGGTTACCCGAGGAGTAAAATTGAGATGTTAACGAATTACAAGTCATAATGTACGAGAATAGGATTGGTAGGAGTTGTGTGGAGTAGAAGGTAAACCTCATTTTAATTTATTAAACTATCAAAACATACATATATACACGTACATGCAATTAGGAGGCAATGAACACAAGAACCTAGTTTCTTTTTTGTCTAGATTGCCCGGCGATTCTAATGACACATATAGGCTTCCCCAAATAAAACATAAGCCATCCAATACCCAAACCAATTAGCATGCCAAATCCATATCCCATTAGAACAGATTCCCAAGAGAATCCATTAAAGAAAGTATCAACTTCATCTTCATCTTCTTCTGGTGTAGGAGAGGATGGCACACCATCAACTCCACAGTCCTTTGTCAACGGGAAACCACATAACCCATTGTTCCCTTCAAATGAACTACTTCCAAACGTATTAAACTGTCCACCTTGAGGTATGGCTCCTTGAAGTTCATTTTGAGAAAAATTTACAAATGCAAGAAATGTTAGACTCGCAAGTTTTATAGGAATTTCACCTCCCATCTTATTAAAAGAAAGATCTAAATGTTCAAGAAGGACGAGGTTGCCCAAGATTTTCGGGATTCCACCCGAGAGATTGTTATGCGATAGATTGAGAAACCTAAGCGACTTTAACTGTCCAATTGTATCAGGTATAACCCCTTCAAATTTATTAACCGAAAGATCTATAGCTGTGTAGACAACTAGTATTCTCTGTAGTTCCAAACTAATTCCTTTCACCACCAGCACCACTGTGTCATCATACATGTAATTTTCACCCATGTACAGATCTCCTGAGGTGGTTCCATCTACTGCCATCATTGCTTTAAAGTTCTTAAAGTAATTTGATGGTAAAGGACCAGTAAACTCGTTTCTTGATATATCAAGAATTCGCAGCTTTTGAAATGGGATGTTATTGTTGGGAATGCGTATTGTCCCATTGAGTTTATTACCTCTCAAGACAAGAACTTGCATCTCTGGAAGGTATCCATCCAGTGTGGGAATCCACCGGTTAACATATTGTTTCCCAAATCCAAAACTTGAAGATTCCTACACATCACCAAAGTCCCGGGAATCGAGCCTTGAAGTTGATTCACGTTCATGTTAAGAGACCTTAACATGCTATTTTGCTTCAAAAATGTTGCAGGAATGTTTCCATGAAAACGGTTCAACCATAGATCTAACACCTCGAGCTGGTGGCTGAGGTTACTCACGCATTAATCCTTCCGCTAAGCTGGTTATTCCCAAGGTGAAGAATCTCCAAGGATTTCAAGTTGCAAATCGAGTTAGGGACAGGACCCACAAGCAAGTTATCACTTAAAATCAGATATCTTAGTTTTTTACATTGGCCTATTGTTTCAGGAAAATTACCCGACAATTTATTGCCATGAAATGTAATTTGCTCCAACTTTTTTAGATTACCAAGTGAATCTGGGATCGGATCACTTAGCTCATTGATGAGCAAAATCAACTCAACAAGAGAGTTTAAATTCCCCAAATCTTGTGGAATAGAACCATTAAATTGGTTGTCATTAAGGAACAACTGCTCTAATTTGCTTAAATTCCCGATTAAAACCGGGATTGGACCACTAAGCTGGTTGTGACTAAAGGCCAACTGAATCAAAGACTCCAGTTTTCCGAGTTCTTGTGGGATGATGCCTGAAAGTATGTTTTCATGAACATCCAGCATCTCTAACATGCTCAGGTTTCCAAGAGAAGCCGGAATGGAATCCGTGAGCTGACTGTGGCCCAAAAGTAACAAATTCAGAATTTTTAGGTTTCCTAGTTCATCAGGAATTCGACCCGAGAGTTTGTTCATATATAAATATAAAATCCTTAAAGAGCTCAAATTTCCTAAAGATGGTGGGATGGAACCCGTAAGATTGTTTTGGAAAAGGTACAGTTCAGATAACTTAGTAAGATTTCCTAGACCAGATGGGATGTGTCCTGTTAGGAAGTTGAGCGACATGTTGACCTTCACTAGACTGACCAAATTTCCTAGTTCTTCAGGTATATAACCCGATAACTTATTATCATCAACACGAAGATACCTTAAGTTGCTCAGATTTCGAATAGAAACAGGAATATGACCTTCAAGATTGTTACTATGCAAAATAAGGTTCTCAAGATTTGTTAACACTCCGATTTCTTGAGGAATTGTTTGAGAAAACTGATTACCGGAAAGATCAAGAAACACGAGTTCAGAAAGATACCTGATCTCAACCGGGATGGATCCGAAAATGCCATTAAGTCTAAGTTCTAGATGTGTTAGACTAGTGAAAGAAGAAAACGAGAAGTTTTGAAGTGTACCACTCAATCTTGAACTAGAAAGGTTGAGTTTGACTATGTCCCCGTGATCATTGCAATGAACACCATACCAGGTGCATGGGGTGGTGTTCGTGGTTCGGTTTACACGGGTCAGATTACTTGTTTGATCAAGAGACCATGAAGATAGCAAGGGATTGTTTTGGTTCATGAGCTCGGTTTTCCATTTCAGCAGAGCATCGGCAGCTTCTGGTTTTCGAGAAAAAGCAGAAAAGGGAGAAAATAAAAGCATAAAAGAAGAGAAGAGTAACTTCAATAACATTTTGATGTTGCATAGAACTTAAGATTGCTTGTCGCTGTAATATGTTAATATATAATGCCAGATTATTGTTGACTTTAGAATAGTCCTCTTTGAAATTAGATAGTCATGACAAATTTTGTTTACTTGTATCTTAATAAAAAGTTGGGTCCTACACAGAAGGATATATTTTCTAGCAAATTCGCTGAACTTCTATTGCTAAACAATTATGTTACTTTTTTAAAATTTTTTTTTCAAAAAATAACTATTTTTTTTAAATGAAATCACCTGAATGAAATATATATGTGTTAGCACAGTGGATCATACCCGGGATCGAATTGTTCTTGTATGTTGGGGCCATAATCGAAACCAAACAAACACTCACGGAATACAATTGGTAACCAAAAGATGGAGTGAATTGAGTATTATTATTATTATTATAAAATCGCGTCAATTTTAAAATAGCATGTATCAATGAATACATTCATTTTGAAATAAAAACTAGTATTCAGACCCGTGTTAACTCCTGTGTCGATGGCTCAGTTCTTTATTATGGCTGCAACATAGGTTGCCACACGAAATAGCAAATGGTCATCATAGCCTAGACCGAAGATTTAAGCAACAAACTGAGAACAAAAACCACCAGCCACCGCCAACTACACATACGGCCAGAAATCAATGAATATTTAAGCAGCAAACTAACATAAACCACCAGCCACCGCCACTACTTGAATCAAATGGTGGTTGTATTGCACTATGTTTTTGTAAAATAAAAAACACTACTGCCATGTGTTCAATTAACGATTATATAAGACTATAAAAATGAATGATGATGTGATAATTTGAATCATCCAATTGATTTTTGTCGAGTTTTTACAATCTGCACAGCCTCCACGGCTTAGATCTCCGTCGTGGCTGTAATATATGTTGCCACACCAAATAGCGAAAATAATTGTAGCCTAGAATGAAGATTTAAGCGACAATACCGGGAACAACATAAGGCGGCAAGCCGGAAACCCTCTGCCAACTCATGCTACCTTACATGCCTTCATGATAAAGATTCAAAGTATCAAATTTAAACACTGCATTTCCATCACCAACTAACAACAAAACAGATGGGGACTATTCGTTTTTAGCAGGGCCATATCCAAATTAGTATGTAATGTAACAGATTATTGGTCAACTACTCAACTGAACTCGATTTGCTCGTTTCAGTATGTAATGTAATCGTTGTAACAGATGGTGGATCAAATTTTGGCCCGTTCAATTTCGAACTGAACGGGTTTCAAAATGTAATGCAACAGATTGTGGACCAACTGAACTCTATCTGACCGAACCCGTTCGTGTTTCTAACGGAACCGTTTGACACATAACTCAGCCCACTCATCTTTTAGCCACTCTTTCTTGAAAACCATTCAAGCTATGAACACCCAAGAATACCACTCAGATAGGGAGAAGCAAAACTGAAAAGTGAAAACCCCGTGCTCAAATCGGTTTCAAACAATCATATCACAAACAAATTAAAATAAATCAAAGCTACAAAACAATCCAATCATAGCATTGGACACAACTAAGGACACCCAAGAAATGAGAATAATCTCATCGGTTGCCATTACTCATCACAAAATCTTCGCCATGATAACAAAGTTATAAGCAATCGATCTATCTAAAGAGGCTCAGATCTTAGATATGGCCACCATGCCACAACCACACCACCGGAACCAAGCGTCACAAAACACCGCAGGGTTTCCAAATGGAACCCGGCAACAGTAGGTGGGCATGTTGAACGATGGTGGCCGGAGGTTGAATGGTGAAGTGAGAGAGGAGGTGTATCGTTAACTGTGTTTAATTGTTTACAAAAGAGTAAATAAAATAGACAAGTCATCTGGACTATCTTTTTAACACATACACGTGTGAGACAGACAGGAAGACACCAAGCACGTTAAGCAACATGACTCATCAAACCTTTGTAAACATAAGGTTGTAAATAAATTGGAGTAAATTAATAAAGCGGTACCAAACTAATAGCACAAAGTACAACATATTAAAGACCAAATTGTAATAAACAGTGAAACAGTGTGTGTTAAGAAAATAAATTAATAAAGCAGTACCAAACTAATAGCACAAAGTACAACATATTAAAGCCCAAATTGCAACGAACAGTGAAACAGTGTGTGTTAAGAATGTTGTAAATTAATAAATATAATAATTGATCATTTAATGATTAAGCTGTAATAGATAATAACGATTTAGACTATGCATAATGGCCCCTAAATTGAGAAATTGCCTACAAATTGAGGCAATATGGGCAACTCTCGTAAAGCTAAGTAATTCTGGATATCGAACTCACGAGACTCTTTAAATTACATATATTAACTAATTAGACTCGACAAACTGACACAACTATTTATTTATATATATATATATTAAAGGGGGATTTTAAGTTACTAATATTAAACTAATAAATAAACCAATTTAGAAAAGACAAGTAACAAAACACAAGACAAACCAAAGGGGCCTGCCTCAATGGCCAGGAACATGATGGATGACCCGGGTTCGAATTCTGATTTCGACCGGATTTTACCAGAGCATTAAAACCTGTCGGGGCGGGGTGAGCCAACTGGGTTTTACCGGGAACGCCAAGCCAAACTCGGATGCCAACGTGGATCCCGATCATGTCAACATAGTTGGCCTGAGTGGGGTGGCGGGGCACGACATGTTCGCTCAGTGAGATAGCTTAACTGTGAAAGTCACCTTTCGAAAAAAAACAAAACACAAGACAATTAAGTTTGACTGACTCGGATGATGATTAAAAACCACCTAGACTTGAATCCCCTAAGTTTCAGTTATCAATTAATTTGGAAAATACTTGTTATGGAATTGAGATTATAAAATAGACACTTAAAAGAACACCAGAACAGGACCCCTGACCCTTCTCTAGAAGACACATATGGGTTTCTAACAAGTTTTAAGACACACCAGTTTTATATATTAAACTCCCTTACTGTTATTTAAATAACTATGAACGAGTACTTTTATAATAAATTCAATTGACTCGATAGACAATGTTAACCAATCAAAACTAGACGGACTCCTTACGAAAAACTAAATCTAGCAATCTTAATCAACAAAGATCTAGCAAATAACCTATCACCTGACAACTTTTTAGGTTAGCAGCACACTTTGATTTGTTTGACTAATAATATTATTCTATGATCTTATTCGAATTCAATCACAAACTAGTCAAAAACACACAGTAGCCCAGCATCGGAAAATCAAACAAAATAATACCGAAAGCAAACATGGTGAAAAATAGTTGAAACAAAAGATTAAAGGTGATAAAACTTGTAGTCTTCAATCTCGATCGAAAAGCACTTCACCGGATGATTCATTGCCTTCAAACCAGCCAAATAACTCAATTCTAAACTTCAAGAAACTTCAAATTCGGCTGGTATTCGTATGTTATTTCTTAGGTTAAGGTTAAGGGTGTTTATATAGTGCAACTGGGTCTTAAACCGACTAAAAACAGGGAACTTTCTGGAATATATATGTCTAGGCGCCGCGCGACTAGGTCTAGCCTCCCTGGCCGCGCGGGGCAGCGTGCTCAAGGGAGGGCCGGCTTCGGCCGGTCGGACCGGTTATTTTTTTGGTTCGACCCTGATACGTTCCGGCTTCTCGTTTTAGCATATTTTGACTCGTTTTTCATCATTTTCAACCACGTTCAACTTCTGCAACCTACAAAACACAAATATGTTAGTAGTATACAAATCTTAACTAGAAACGGACAAAAACTAATAAAATAATACAATAAATATACAAGGGATATATATATATATATATCAGTATGTCAAATATCTCCACACTTACTCGTTTTTCGCCCCTAAAAAAGGCTAATGCAATGGAATCAAAATCGGGAAATCTAGTCTTAAAAACATATAGATTATTTAAAGTTCAGAAAAATGAAAAAACCGCGATAATCGATATTGTTATCCACTTAAACCCATGCCTTGATCTTTACCGGAACAAATACGATCCAACACTTTTTTTATTTATACAACTTAGTGGTTTCCACGGTTAAGACCTGTTTATTTTCAGTTTTTACCAGACTAGACCACCCCAACTTGACTTAAACCTCAAAATTAGCAGATTTAAAATTTTGTTGCTCTTTTTGCATGAATATTTAAGACAATCAAGGATATTGTTTATCCACCTAAATTTAAGCATCAGAGTTTACCAAAGCAGTCATTAGATACGATTAAGGTATAATTAATTAATTAGCTAGTGTTCCCTATAACATGACATACCTCTGTTATCAAGCAATGCCCTGAACCCATCACCATTGGTAAGTTTGCATGAGTTAATCTGTAGGGTTTACATGTATAACAATAATCCAACTATACAGACCATGTCTAACTTTGCCTTCGTTTTTTCTGAAATACATGCTTCTTTATCTAACTTATTATTTCTAGTAACCACTGAAACTTTAGTCATCGAGCATAATCAAGAACAAAGAACTGACACACAGCTATTATTACTTTTAAATTAGTAGGCATTGATCAATTCAACCGGAGAGGAAAATATGTATGGAAACTAAATTCACTACAATTATCATCAACATCGTCGTAGCCATCATCATCACATAATCTAAACAGTAAGGAGGAATCAGAAACTAATTACCGACAATAAGCTGCAACATCACTAATAAGCCCTAAGTTAGTATTAATGCCAACAATCGACATACAATGGCTGACGATAAGGACACTCATTCAACCTAAACAAATCATACCTTCAATAGCCAGCACATAGGCAACCACCGTTGCCTATGGTTCATAAAGAGAACCCGACAACAGTCAATCAGAGTAACTGCACAACATCATATGACATCGGATCCATGGAGATGACAGTGAAGATAAAGAAATGGGCTTTTTCTGTTTTGAAGGCGACGGTGCAAGAAACAACAGAGAATAATGGTTGTGTAGTGGGAGCTGGGTAGGTGAGGTTGTGACATTGTCAGGGAGCACGTGGCAGTATCGCAAAGCTGTGATATAGGAACATTCATTGAAGCACGAAGTACAAATAAATAATGCGTAATAAAATGAACAGTGAAACTCTATCTATGACCGACCTTACTATTTATAATAAATACTAGGCTATTAACCCGTGGGCATCACAAATGAAAAAATATAAATCGTTTAATATACACATAATTTCAAACAATAACATATTTTTTAATATGTTATTTGGGGCGGCGAAAAGATATTTAATTGTAATTTATATTCCTACAGAAAGAAAATATTATAAAACATTAACTTACACAAAACAAAAATACATAGTACAATGTTTAGAAATATAATTTAAAATGTGAAAAATATAGAATGCATAAACTACTAAATATTTCCTTGTAAACCATGGTTTCAGACTTTTTTTTTCCTTTTTGAATTCTATATATTATTTTCATTCATAAACATTTCCAGTATATCGTTGATTTTCGCATCATCAAGTATATCGTTCATCTGTTGTAAATTAAAGCATTTCATAAGTTGTTTATGGATAGATTATTATCGTAAGTTTCATCCAGTAAAATATAACAAAATAATTGTAATTTGATCACCCTAGTTGAAAATCAAGATTATCCCAATTTTGATTTCGTTTATAAATCACATTGGCATAATGTTTTACTTTTTTCGAACTGGCAAATGAATTTGTAATTTAATTTTGATAAATTAGTAAACATAAATAAACCATCTTGAAATTGATATACAATAAAATCATTACAATCCAACATAAAAAAGAGATCCTAAAACAATTAATACTAATACACATTGACTCTAATCTACATAAGGGGCTGTGGGTGGTTGTTTTTCCATCACTTGCAACACTCAATTAGGATGTGTCACCTTATTTCACCACATTCCATCACTAGTGATAGAATTTAGTGAGGGTGGTGATAGTGTGATGGGTTTTGGTATACATACATACACACACACACACACACACACACATATATATAGGTTTTTGTGTGAGTGAAATCAGTGTATTTGGAGTGTGTGTGTATATATATATAGAGTGAGAGTGTTCCATCACGCAAACCCACTGAACACGTGATCACCATCACGTAAACCCCCCATCATTCGTGATTAAACGGGTGGCGGCGGTGTTCCAAATGCCATCACTCGTGATGGGGTGGCCATCACGGACCACCCGGTACCCCCTTAATAAACATGAAACTGCACAAATATTATACTTACCCAATTACCCTACATATGTCTATGTAGAAAATACTTACCCTACTATAAACCTAGGTCTATATGTGGTAAAAATATATATAGAAAATGAAAATATTCACATCTATATACAACTTGCATTTATAGTGCAATTCACAAGATCATTTATTTATTTATTTAAAAAAATCATGATTACAAGTATGCATACAACCATAAAGCAATAAAGCACCTACCTATCTAATATTACCATTGCCCCATTTTGGAAATCACCGTGGCAATTTGTTTAATTCCAAACGCCAACCATCTTGAGCCAGTCTAGTGTCTAGGCACATTGTGCGTGTAACATTGTTCTTCACCAAACCCAACCTTCTCAAATTTGTGAAACTTGTAGGTGGCAAATGCCTCTGGTTCTTTTAAAAAACAAAATCTAATTAATCAACACAACATAAACTATTAATCATGTAATCGCCTTGATGTCTGTCTATCCACACAATAAATATAATATTAATTTCCCATGCTTAACATACCAAATTCCCCTACACAACTAACAAATTTACCATACACAACTAACCTAGTTCACTACACCGGTAAACAGTGGCGGATGTAGGTTAGTGCTAGGGGTAGCCTCTGCTACCCCTCAACTCCTCATCGGTAGTGTAAAAAAAATAAATTTTAGGTAAGTTTTCGTGTTTCGTTACTCCTGAAAAAAATAAAGTTACCCTTATGCGTTTTAAGCTTAACCAATTTATAAACTCAACCAAATTAAAGCCCAAACAAAGGTGTAAAGCTCAACCAAAAAAACTCATTAACCCTTAAAATAATATATGTTACACTTAAAGTAATATATATACACTTGTTAAACTATATTTTAGGCCTCACAAATGACTTATCAAAACGTTTAAAAAAATCAAGACTTGTTAGAAGCGTCTAAGCTGGTAAGCGGGACAAACCGAGCATTGAATAATCTAAGATAAAACGGGTTTGACAAGATGTTGGCTAGAGTGACAACTTTTTGTGAAAAAAAAACAAGATTAAGATGTTAGATATGACGGAAAGTTATGATAATCAACGAAACCGAAAGAATATCATTACTAATCAACATCATTTTGATGTTGAAGTTTTTAATACCATTTTGGATATGCAAATTCAAGAAATTGGAAAAAGATTTAGTGAGGTCTCAACTAGTTTGATAGAAAATATGTACGGAATCCTTGTGATTCATTTTTTACGTTTGACATATCGAAGATAGTGACATATTCTAATATGTATCCGAATGATTTTAGTAATGAAGAAAGATGGGGTATTTCGGGGATCTCACAACCTTTTATCACACTTTAAATTAATATGATAAATTTGCAAAACTGGGTGAAATATGTGACATTGCTCGTGTAATGATGGAAACCGGAAACCGCGTTACTTTTCTTTTGGTTTATCGTATATTGAAGCTAGCGTTGGTTTTACCGGCTTCAACCGTTGAAAGATGTTTTTTCTAAAATGAAGCTTATCAAGACGGATTTGCGCAATCGAATGGGTTATGAGTATTTGAACAATGCTTTAATTTGTGCGGTCGAAAGAGAAACTCTTGATAGAGTAAAAGAAAATGATGTCATTGCTCGATTTCAAGCTTTCAAAAACCAAATGGGAGAATTATGCAGCCCATGTGTTTAAACTTATTTATCATCGTGATTCTATTTTTGTTTAAATATGCAGCCCCTGACATTTGGTTCTAGATCCGCCCAGCCAGTAAATTCCATACACAACAAATCATATACAACACATAAAGATATCCTCACCCATGCACAACAACCACTGCTACACAACAACGTACTACACAGACTTAACAAAACATACTATGGTGAAACCACTTCATGTGCACCACAAATTTGGTCATCTAATGCTCAAATAATAGTGATATTCACTGGACAACGAATACAATCAATTAAAATCTTAAAACACTAATCTTTTGTGTTATTAATCACCAATGAAGATCACTTCGTATGAACCAAGTCAAAACACTTGATGGATTTTGTTACACACTTCACATATGTCACCGAATTAATCCTTATACATATATAATTATATAATTTTATTCAACGAGTCAACTTGGTTAAATTAACCCGTTTTACCATATTGGACTCATTTTACTCCAAAAAAATTCATTGACATGAGCTTGTTTTGAACCAAATATGAACTGACCCGTCCGTTTAAACTAACATAAATTAAAAATACATGTATAAGAAATTTGACTTTCATCATAAAAAAATTATAATTTAAAACTCGTTTGAATCGGAACTCACTTGATTGACATGTTATTATGAGTCGTATACAGTGATATTTCGACCTTGTCAAACCATTGAACAACAGTAGATATGCTTTGTGACAGTGAATAGTTTGTGATCTGGACATTATAATCTACTTGTTGGTGGGCATCACAAACATCAAAGAACCAAACTAAGTAAAGACATAGTTAGCTACACAAACATTTCATCAAACAATTGGTGGCATCAAACTAAAGAAATACTTGGTTACACAAAAATTTCATGAAACAATTGGTGTTGATCAAACGATTCAAACTAAAGTAAATTATAACCAATAGATATCATTTAACTAACAAACTTAATTGATAAACATAACAAATTGAATATTTCGAATAAGTGAAGGAGAAGAGTTTTACCTTGGTAGCTGGAGAAGCACTTGCTCTTGCATCCAGAGAAGAACTTGTTCTAGCAAAACTTTAAAAAAACTACCAATTAACCAAAATAATAAAATAGATTAAGTATGTCAAATGATTTGTATGGACACGCCGTTCGAAGCTTTGTTGAACAAAAGCTACGGAAGATTTGAGTTATATAAACAAAAGCTAACAAAAGCACCTATATTGGCCTTGCTAGAAGGTACAAAAGATTTCGTTGTATTTAGTGACGCATCCCATTCAGGTTTAGGATGTGTACTAATGCAAAGAAAGAAAGTAATAGCTTATGCTTCCCTTCAATAAAAGTACACGAAGAGAATTATACAACTCACGATCTAGAGTTAGGTGCCATAATTTTCGCCTTAAAACTATGGAGGCACTATCTCTATGGAGTTAGATTTATCATGTACACTGATCATATGAGTTTAAAACACGTCTTTGATAAGAAGAGCTTAACATGCGTCAAAGAAGATGGATGGAAACCCTAAATGATTATGATTGCGAAATCATTTATCATGAAGGTAAAGCCAATGTGATGGCTGGTGCATTAAGCCGAAAGGAACATGAGAAACCCGAGAGGGTTCGAGCTCTAAGATTAGAACTTCAAATAGATCTATTCGAGCAAACTAAGAAAGCCCCAGAGCAAGCCATTGAGGAAACCAACATCTCTGAAGAAAAACGTAATGGCACCATTGACTCGTTAGTCAAAGGTGATGACGGTATACTCAGACTTGGAAATAGGATATGGGTACCGATATTAGAGAGTTACGTGAAAAGATAATGAGTGAAGCCCATAAATCCAAATACATGATGCACCCCGGTAGTGACAAAATGTATCAAAATCTCAAATATAACTACTGGTGGGATGGAATGAAGAAAGATATTGCTCTGCATGTAGCTAAATGCCTAACATGTTTACAAGTAAAAGCCGAGCACCAAAAGCCTTCGGGTTTGCTTCAACAACCTGAACTTCCCATTTCGAAATTGGAAATGATAACTATGGACTTTATAACAAAACTACCAAAGACTACTCGTCAACATAATGCCATCTAGGTTATCATTGATAGGTTAACCAAATCCGCTCATTTCTTGCCTATCAACGAGTCTTACTCTATGGATAGATTGGCACGAATATACGTAAACAACATTGTATCTTTACATGGTGTGCCATTATCTATCATATCCGATCGAGATAGTATATTTACATCTCATTTTTGGTATAGTTTCCAAAAAGCGTTAGGAACACAATTAAATCTTAGCACTGCTTATCATCCTCAAACTGATGGGCAGAGCGAAAGAACAATTCAAACGCTAGAAGATATGCTCTGATCTTGTGTGATCGACTTAGGAGGAAGTTGGGATGATCATCTTCCCCTAATGAAATTCTCGTATAACAATAGTTATCACACAAGTATTCAAACCGCGCCGTTTGAAGCTTTGTATGGACGAAAACGTAGAACGCCGGTATGTTGGTCTGAAATTGGAAATAACCAAATGTCTGGACCCGAAATAGTCCATGAAACCACGGATAAAGTGTTACAAATCCGTGAGCGACTTAATACGGCAAGAGATCGACAAAAAGAGTTATGCTGATGCTCGTCGTAAGCCGTTGGAATTTCAAGTATGCGATAAGGTGTTACTGAAAGTATCACCTTGGAAATGTGTTGTCCAATTCGAAAAGAAAGGAAAACTAAATCCACGTTTTGTTGGACCCTTCGAAGTGCTTGAGCGAATCGGCACTGTAGCTTATCGCTTACGTTTGCCCGAAAAAATGAAAGGAATACACGATGTGTTCCATGTTTCCAACCTACATAAGTGTCTGGCTAACGAAACTTTAGCTATGCCTTTAAAAGATGTTGAAATCAACGAGAATATGAAATTTGCAGAACAACCTCTACAAGTTGAAGATTTTAAAGTTAAGAATCTTAAAACGCGAAAACTGAAGTTAGTCAAAATAAGATGGAATTCCAGAAACCAGAATTTACATGGGAATTGGAATCAGAAATGAGAAAGAAATACCCGCACCTATTTTAACGAATCTCGAGGACGAGATTCATTCCAAGGTGGGGAGGATGTAACATCATGTAAAACACCATATTTACTTTTGGGTTAAAATGTCAACTTTGAAAATAGAAGGACCCAAAAATAATTTAATAATAAATATGGTAAAGAAATAATATATATGGATTTAAGTTAGAAGAATTCATATTAAAGAAATGGAGGAAAGAATTCCACCCAATATGGAAAGGAGGAAGAAAATGGAATTCCTTTCCATGGGTATAAATAAGGAAGATAAATTCCATACCGCATGGAAAGTGGGATAAATTTGGAAGCTCTTTATAAGAGATGAAGTTTCGGTAGTAATATTCTTTTATGCTTAGCATGCACCAAGTGGTCCTAGAGGAGGGTGCGGAGCACCCGACGCGCACAGGCACGGGCTCGGGCTCAGACGAGGGCGACGACGAAGGGCGTTGGGCGCAATGTGGCACTTTGATGGCGCACTTTGCACTTTGCTCGCATCGCCGTGAGCCGACTTTAAGGTCATCGTGATACGCGATAACCAGCCACGTGTCAATACCTGGCAGGTCTACTAGGTGACCAATCAAGCCTAGTGGGTGGCGTCGCGATACGTGATGGCCGAACCTAAAGTTCCATCATGATACGCGATGAAATATTGTATTCAGTGGCGGTTAACAGATCCATCGCGATACGCGAGTGATCCCTTTTTGACGTATCGCGTATCGCGATCGGTTACAACCTCAGCCCTATAAATAGGGGTGCTAGGCTCTACTTTATGCATCTCAAATTCTCACTTCACAATCACTTCTCTTGAAATACGTGTCTTAATTCCGTTGCCCCAATGATCCGTACTCGAGATACTTGCAAGGCGTAGAGGTGTTGTTAGATCATTCCCTCGATACCGACAACAAGTAGGAGTGTTGCCCGCGTCAAGCTTAGGCATTTCTAGAAATACAAGGCCATATAAGGTAGGGGTTCCGCCCGATTATTTTTTTATATATGGATTAGACCCTAGTCGAGGGTATAGTCTATACCTTTATTATATAATAAGTGAAATATAGTTTTCATAAGACGATGGTATAGATACAATATTATTTCTTTATAATTATAAAGATTTTATAATGTTTCTTAAGAAATAAGAAACTTGGTATATACGTTTCTTCATGTAGAAGAAACGTAGCATTTAAACAATGAAACTTCTTGGACTAAAGGTCCAAGTATTTTATAAAAGAGAAATGGTTATCAAGGTAATGATTATGCAAATAGACTAAAGGTCTAAAGTTAGATCGTTGATCAAGTATTTATAAAAGGTTATTCTCGTACTATAGGTCCGAGGTAACAAGGAGAATATATCATTAAACTGCACTGATCATAACAATGGTGAATATGTCCAACTCTTTACAACTTATTAAAATGATTCATTAAAATGATTACATGGGATTGCATATCCCTCAAACATTATGAACAAATGTAATCGCTGGCCCTCAGGATATCGTATACGTTTGTCTAGATCCTTTCATATGTGGTTAGACGGTGGGCACACCGCACCACGCTTGATTACGCCTCCGCCAAATTGGGTCGGACCTACGATGTTCGAGTGAGGATAATCTTGTGTATATATGTAGTGGCTACAATCTCGAACGATGCGGTGTTCGCTGAGCGGTTTCGAGTTGAGCTGGAGTTTGTAATAGTTACTCAAGCTTTTAGAACTTGATCGTTTCCTAAGCCACGTTGGGCTAAGGCCTACAATGTATCGAGGGGATAGTTAAGTATCAAAATATTTTGTGTCAACATATTCACCAGCATGCGTTGCTAACGTATTTATAACTGTTTTCAGGTAATCGAGATTAGGTGTTTGGAGATAAAGAATTGCCATTAGACGATCTGATGGAGTTTTTGTTATTAAAATAATGTAAATTATGGTTTTTATGTTTCAAACACTTTTGTACCAACCAACGGGTGTTTAATTCCCGACTTTTGAAACATATTAATATTTTAATTAAAACTTCCGCTTTACAACCTTAAACTCTGATATATTTACAAAACAGGTACTAACTATTGGTCACACTCCTAGGCCCTAAGTTGGGGTGTGACAGGTTGGTATCAGAGCCATTTATCTTAGCGAATTAGGTATTTAACCATACATAAGCTTTGATCAAGGGATAAGTTTCAATATATTATTATATTATATTATATTATAGGGATAAGATAGGTTGGTATTCTTTCATATCCCTCATCGTTCCAAAATTCCAAAAATAGATGTCATTCAAGAAAGTGATGGAAGACTTTATACGCGACGCAAGAAGAGCTGGCATCCCCAAGCCAATACTCCCGAGGACAACAAGAATGAATATTATTATGAAGATTTCTTTAATCAAGACGTCTAATCATACCTGCAGTTCCATATGGAAGTCAACCCATCCACTTCCCCAACACGAAGCAAATGCCAATTCACATACCAAGTTCTCCACCAACTCCCCAGTATCATACATCTAATATTTCAGACTATCACCCTTCCAATGAAATTCAAGTTGATAAGCCTAACAAATCGGAATCCGAGCAAGACACATCCAGTTGGACGCAGTGTCATTCCGATCAATCAAGGTGGAATTTTGGAACTCGAACTCATAACCCAACAAATTCCAACAATGACTCCATTGCAGGTCCATCAAGGAAACCTAAGATGAGGGTAATAAAACCTCAAGAAAAGATAAAAATACAAGTGGATCTGAACAAAGATGATAAAGAGATGTGGACTGAGGAAGAATCAGAAGAGGATCCTGAGGAGGAAGAGGAGGTTCTGAAGAAGAAATTTCGGAGGAAATAAGTACCGAGGAAGAAAATCCTTGTACTCAGGACACTCCAAAGTGTGATTGTCCACCAAATATTGGTTGTCAACACCCCATGATTCCTATGACCTCTTACTATGCTTTTCAAGAACCACAAATTCATATGCCTTATGGATATATCTTTCTACCAATTGAAGAAAGTCCCCCATCACCATACCCGAAGAATCACTATGATATTGTTATGATGGGATACCGTGATCCACCACCAAAATTTGGATACCCAAATGTTATGCCACAGTCACAAGAGGAACATCTTGATAAAGCCCTGCATGAAACCAATGACTTGAGGAAGAAGATTTCTACTAATGGTGGCAAAAAGAAGAAGGTTGGAAATAAATCACTACGGAAATGTAGTAAGATGAAGAAGATAATCAAGGATTATGTGAAAGATTAGGAATCCCGTCCGTTTGTGTTTGCATCATTTATTTCGGTGTCAGTCTTTGTAATATACTCTATCATTAGGATTCGTAGTTATAATCATTTGTTTAATATTCCAAGATGTGTTTGTAAGATATTCCATCCATCGGTATATAAATAAAAAATCTTTGGTTCTGATTCTATTCTTTATAATTACAGATGTTGAACCAAAATAATCCTTCGCACAACTAGGAAGCTTCTAACACAAGAAACAATCGAGCTAGAACCGAACCTGCTCAAGATATTCCCGAGAATCTAATGATAAAAATGCAAGAAATGATAACACAAGCTATGAATCCATTTATTCAAGCTATGAAAGATGGTTCAGTTCGAAAAAGTGAAACTCTACAATTCCACAAGACCGTACAATCCTATAAAACCAAGACACATCCTAACCCTACCCACCAAGATGAAGAAAGTGACCAGGGATCGAATGCTGGTGATAACTTTAACCGAAACTTTAAAAGAAACTTAGGATTGAAGGTTGTCTTTTTAAAGATTTCAAGACTTATGGTCAAAAAGAATTCTATGGCGATAAGGGCGCTATTGCTACTTTAAGATGGTTAGAAGAGATGGAATCGATTGTGATAATTAGTAAGTGTTCTAAGAATGAGAAGATTTAGTATACTTCTCAAATGTTTAAGGGTGAAGCGTTAGAGTGGTGGAACACTCTAATCATGTCTAAAGGAAGAAAACCCATGTACCAGTTGACGTGGGAAGAGTTTAAAGAATTGGTGCTTCAGAAGTTTTGTTCGATGCATGAGACGGACATGATCCAAACCAAGTTCCTAAACCACAAGGTGGTCACGACTAACCTGAAAGACTACAATACTAAGTTTCAAGAATATTGTAGACTCGTACCTCAGTTGGTAACACCAGAATCAAATAAGGTAACCCATTACATTTGGATTTTGCCTAGGGAAATACGAGACATGGTGAGGTCTCCCTTGCCGCAAACTGCTGATTCTGCGATGGAAATATCATGATATTTGATGAATGGTCTCATCCGAAATAAGGAAGAGGATAAGAAAGTTGACACAACAAGCGATACGAGAGGAAAAGGGAATACTCGTTTTAAGGGGAAGGAGACCGATAAGAGAAGAGGGGGCTTTAATTCTAATAACCCATTGTGTAAGATATTCAAGAAGCATCATTTCGGTCGATGTAGGTTTGCAACATCTACTTCTGCAGTTTGTGATTCGTGCAACAAGCCCGGACATGTTGCAGCTGACTGTTGGAAGAAATCAATGACTTGCTTTCACTGTAAGGAAACTGGGCATCTCAGTTTTGAATGCCCCAAAAAGAAAAAATGTTGTTGTTGGAGGAAGCGGCACCAAGAATGACGGAAAGAAAGGAAATGCTCGAGTCTTTGTACTCGACAACAAGAAGGCTGCAGACATACTGGACACCATCACTGGTACGTTCTTAGTTAATAACATTTATGCTAGAGTTTTATATGATTCGGGTGCAAATCAAAGTTATATAGATTATAACTTTTATATTATATTAAACGAACCTTTAACGAAATTAAATAAAACCTTAAGCGTTGAGACAGCCAATGGTGAGGTAGTTAAGATTTCTGAAACCTTAGAAAATGGAAAGATCTTGTTAGCAGGTTATGTCATTCCCATTCAATTATTACCCATGACACTAGCCGGCTTTGACATAGTTCTAGGTATGGACTGGTTATCCGATAACCATGCCCGTATCATTTGCAATAAAAAATCATAGAACTACAAGCTCCTGATAAACGAACAATACAAATTGCTGGTGACAAAGATGCTGGTCAAGTTAGTATAATTTCCATGATTAAGGCTAACAAATGTCTAAACCAACGTTGTTTAGCTTTTATGACATATGTTACCAAAGAGCCAAAACCAAAAGAGATAAAAGATGTACCTATAGTTTTCGGATTTTCATATGTCTTTCCCGACGAGTTACCAGGTATTCCACCTAACCGAGAAGTCAAGTTTAGAATAGACTTAATGTCTGGAACTGCACCAATTGCCAAAGCTCCATATCGCTTAGCTCCGACAGAAATGAAAGATTTGAAGAAATAATTGGTTGAGCTGCTGGAGAAAGGATTCATTCATCCAAGTTCATCGCCTTGGGGAGCTCCGATATTATTTGTCAAGAAGAAGGACGGATGCATGAGAATGTGTATTGATTATAAAGCCTTGAACAATGTAACTATTAAGAATCGATATCCGCTGCCTAGAATTGACAACCTATTTGATCAATTGCAAGGAGCGAGCTACTTTTCTAAAATAGAATTACGTTTAGGGTGTCATCAATTGAAAGTTCAATAAGAAGACATTCCGAAGACGGCAATTCGCACAAGGTATGGACATTATGAGTTCACCGTAATGCCATTTGGACTCACTAATGCCCCAGCCGCTTTCATAGACATGGTGAACAAAATTTTCAAACCCTATATAGATAAATTTTTAATCGTATTCATTGACGATATACTCATTTATTTTAAATCGGAAGAAGATCACAATGTGCATCTTAGGATCTAACTCGAAATACTTAGAAACGAGAAATTGTATGCTAAGTTTTCAAAATGAGAATTCTGGTCTCATGAAGTACAATTTCTTGGTCATGTGGTTAATGCCAAATGAATTCAAGTAGACCATGCGAAGATTGAAGCGACAGCTAAATGGGAAATTCCGAAATCGCCAACAAAAATTCGAAGTTTCTTAGGTTTGGCGGGATACTATCGAAGATTAATTGAGAATTTATCACGTATAGCAGTTCCTTTAACTTCGTTAACTCGAAAGAATGTCAAGTATGAGTGGGGAACTAAACAACAAGAAGCATTTGACTTACTTAAACAAAAGCTAACCAATGCACCTATACTGGCCTTGCCAGAAGGTACGGGAGATTTCGTTTTATTTAGTGACACATTCCATTTAGGTTTAGGATGTGTACTAATGCTAAGAAATAAAGTAATAGCTTATGCTTCTTGTCAATTAAAAGTACACGAAAAGAATTATACAACTCACGATCTAGAGTTAGGTGCCATAATTTTCGCCTTAAAACTATGGAGGCACTCTCTCCATGGAGTTAGATTTATCGTGTACACTGATCATAAGAGTTTAAAGCACATATTTGATCAAAAAGAGTTTAACATGCGTCAAAGAAGATGGATGGAAACACTAAATGATTATGATTGCGAAATCATTTATCATGAAGGTATAGCCAATGTGGTGGCTGATGCATTAAGCCGAAATGAACATGAGAAACCCAATAGGGTTCGAGCTCTAAGATTAGAACTTCAATTAGATTTATTCGAGAAAATTAAGAAAGCTCAAGAGCAAACCATTGAGGAAATCAACATCTCTGAAGAAAAGCGTAATGGCACCAATGACTCGTTAGTCAAAGGTGATGATGGTATACTCAGACTTGGAAACAGGATTTGGGTACCGATCATTAGAGAGTTACGTGAAAAGATAATGAGTGAAGCCCATAAATCCAAATACATGATGCACCCCGGTAGTGACAAAATGTATCAAAATCTCAAATCTAACTACTGGTTGAATGGAATGAAGAAAGATATTGCTCTACATGTAGCTAAATTCCTATCATGTTTACAAGTAAAAGCTGAGCTCCAAAAGCCTTCGGGTTTACTTCAACAACCTGAACTTCTCGTTTGGAAATGGAAAGTATTTCTTGATAAATGTTAAACGCAATACTTCCCAAGTGGTGAACGTGCCAGGTGGCTAAGTGTCAAGCGAAAGAGCTACCTTTCCTACAAGTGAAAAAGGGAAAAGATGTTAGAAAATAGCATCTTTAGTAGCACCTTGTAAATTAAACAATTTAAGAACTCGGTAAAGTTGGTTAGTGTGTGTTGGTGCATCTTCGTCATCACGTCTATGAAATTGGTTAGCTTGGACAAGAGAGTTAATGACGTATGACGGAATCTGCCATGAGTTTGGATTGTTGATCTCGGGAATGATGATGGATGATTGGTTTCTGGTGAAACCATCGAAAGCTTGCACAACAACTGTTCTGTCATTGGCCATTTGGGCTTCTGGTTGGCTTCTTGGACTTGATGGTGGTGAACTATGTGGTGATTACTTTGGTATAGAACCAGCTTCTGACGGTTGTTTCTCTGCTCACAAACTAGCCTCGGTCTTCAACGAAGAAAATCCAAGATTATCCAGTGGTGGTGCTTGCGAACGAAGATGTGGAATATATCTGAAATACGCAACAGACCAAGTAAGTAGACTAAAACAAATAAAAATTAAAAAAAAATTAACTCACATTAAATTAGACTCCTACGACTCGAACGAAAATAAAACAAATAGAACGTATGTAGCAAGTAAGTCTAATCAAAGCTAATAACGCAATCGCCAAGAGTCTCCGGCAACGGCGCCAAAAACTTGATGTGCTAAAAGTAGTCAAATAAAAACGCTAAATTTGACACTAAGTAATACTCTAGACTATTAAACTTATCTTAAACTACTGACCGGCAAGTATGCCGATCAACTATAGTACATCTAAGTAAGTTCGGATATCGAACCAACGAGAATCTTTAAATTACGTAAATTAACTAATTAGACTCGAATGACAGACATAACTATTTAAATACTATTATTAAGGGGGGGGGGAGTTTAAACTAATTTAACCCTAATTAATTATATAATAATAATCTATAATGATTACTTAAACCCTAATTAATTACTTAATTAATAAACTCTTAAAAACCTAATTAATTAAAAGATGAATAAAACTAATAAATTAGTTAGATTAATTCAGATAATGAAAGTAACTACCTAAGCTAGAATCCCCACAGTTCTGGCTATCAATTGACTAGGAAAATTAAGTTATGGAAGTGGGACTATAAGATAAACCCTTGAAATAAAACCCGAACAGGACCCTTGACCATTCAAGAAGACACCTATGAGTTTCTAACAGGTTTTAAGAAACACCAGTTTTATGTATTAAACTTCCTTACGGTTATTTAATTGTTTATGTTTAAGTATCTTTATAGTGAAATGCTACCTTACAGCGCGGAAATCAAAGATAACTAAGCAAACTTAATTGACTTAATAGATTAAGCCGAAAATCAAACCTAGATGGACTCCTTACGAAGAATCAAATCTAGCAATCTAGATCAACAAAGATCTATCAATAACCTATCACCTTACAGCATTCTAGGCTAGTAACTCACTTTTATTTATTTGATTAATTTTATTGTTTCTATGATTTTAATACATATCAATCACAAAGTAGTCAAGAACACACAGTAAATGACCTAGCAAAACCCTATCCTATGAAACAATCAACAAGGGTAATGTGAAACAATAAAGCTAAGCAAATAAGACCAAGTAATCATACGTATCAATTAAATCAAACTCAACAATTTACTTAAAAAATAAAATCCATAACGAACATAATCCCAATTAAAATCCAACCAAACAAAGGTTCATCAGGACCTAGGTAGTTTAATAAGTTTAGTCTAACATCATGTAATCAAAATCAAACAAGTTAATAAAAATAAGAAAACATGGTGAATTAATAAGAACGAAAAATCAAAGGTGATAAAACCCGTAATCTTCACTCTCGAATGTCTAAGTCTATACCGGATGCTCTCTTGCCTTCAAAACCGCCAAGAACCTTGAATAATAGCTCAAGTAAACTCGAAATTCGTCTGGTGGCTTTAGGGTATTGTTTAGGTTAAGGTTAGGGATGTTTATATACTGAAACAGGCCTAACACTGAAAAAAAAACCGAATACTCGCTGGAAATACTGAGTCTAGGCGCTGTGTGACCATGATGTTCCCCCAAGGCCCCGCGGCGTAGCATACATGTATAGGGGGGGTGGTCTGACCGGCCTGGTCCGACCGGTTCTCCTTTCGGTTCTTTCCTGAAGCGTTCATGCTTCTCGTTTTGGCTTGCTTTGACTCGTTTTTCACCCTTTTTTATCACGACCAACTCCTGGAACCTACAAAACATAATAATGTTAGTAGTATACAAATCTTGACTAAAAACAAATAAACTAATTAAATATTAAAAAAATATAAAAGGAAAACACACACACACATCCACACACACATATATATATGTAGCATTATATCATGTAGCATTATATCAGTCAACGTATTAAATCGATCCGGTGGAGTTTCTTAAAATTCTTTCGGATCCGACGAAATTTTAGTGGGTTCGACTGAATTCTTCATCTTCTACCTCTCAAACTCTAAACCTCCATAACCAACCTCCATCTTCATCTTTCTAGTGTCTCTTCAAATCAAGCAAATAAATAGTGTAAAGCGCTTAGTTTTTCGAGGAGTACACAACCATAGTGTTCAATTTCCCTCTAGATCTCAAAATCAAAAATCCCCAAATTGAAAAATCTAGGATTTGTCGGACAAATTAAACAATCAGATCTGTCATAAGCATGAACTGAACCGTCAGATCCGATTGTCTTTTCCTATGATGGTTCATCTGGCTAATCGGTCGGCCAATACCTTAAAATGTCGGTTTCGAAAGGAAAGCATAATACGTGGCGCAATGGGATAGGCTAATAATTCCGTCGGATCAGGAATGGTTTCCGTCAGATCTGACGAAATAACCTTGAAATTTTGGGAATTAGTTTTGGTCTTGGGCTATAATTGAAAAACCTTAGTAAAAAATGACTAGTTTGGGAATTCTCCCTTAATTTAATCCAATATTCCTTCTTAAATATATTACTCCTTCCATCCCATTATAAGTGTCTTAATTTGAAAAACACAAAGTTTAAGGTAGAGTAAATTATTGTTTTCTTTGCTTCTCAAATGACTACATTACCATTTACATACTCACAATATCAATTATGTAAAAAAACTAATGATTGCTGACATCACTTAAGTTGTATGGATTACTTCCAAAGAGTCACTATTGAATATTTTGGAGTCACTTCTTGTCTCGATATTCACCACCAAATAATTATTGTTAAAGTAGATTTTATCCATTCCATTTTTGGAGTCAAAACCACTGCATATATACCGCCAAATACTTCTATGTTTACTCATAAAATTATCATTACATTTCAATTGTGTATTATGCCGCCAAGTTGATGCTCCATACTTCCCGCCTTTTTTTGTATTGATAAAGTATCCATTTCAATTGTTGCCAAACCCATTTGCTTAATGTCACAGTACTTCTTCTTCTTCTTCTTCTTCAATAAGCTAGGTTTTGTGTATTTAGTTTCTTTATATTGAATGGATAGCCTTACCAACTCAAACACAAAACCATACTCGACGGATTCCAAACGTCGAACCATATATGACTCCTTGTTGCAGCAAAGTATCGATGGGAAACTAAAATATGGATCTATAAGCGACGTGGCATGGAATTTCTCCGTATCTACCCGCACCGTGAGTCATATTTGACATCGAGCTAGATTTCAAGTCAATCATGGATACGCAATCAATGTGTCTTCAAGGAAACCATTTGTAGTTAGACAAAAAAGGACACAAATCAATTTCGATTAAGTTTCTCAAATAACACTACGTCGTCGAACCAATATCCGATCTACTGCAAAAGCAATCAATGTTCCAAAATCAACGGTGCATAGAAGAATAAAAGAAAGTGAATTTCGACGTCACACAAATGTTATTAAGGCGACTTTGACAGAAGAGAATAAAAAAGCAAGGTTAGAATTTTGTTTATTAATGATTGCTCCATCTTTGTCTACTCCTTCATTTTATGATATGTTTAACGTTGTTCACACTGATGACAAATGGTTTTACATGTCCTAACCATCAAAACGTTACTACCTTGTACTTGGTGAGGATAAACCATTAAGAACGTGTAAATCAAAAAAATTATCACAAAGGTCATGTTTCTAGCCGCTGTTGCATGACCAAGAATTGATACGTCAGGTAATGAACGTTTTTCGTGAAAGATATGTATCTTTCCTTTCACAAAACTTGAACCCGAAAAACGTTCAAGTAAGAATCGTGTTGCGGGAACTTTAGAGACTAAGCCAATCTTATCGGTGACTAAAGAAGTAACAAGTTCATGGTTAATTGATAAAGTACTATCGACTATAAGGGATAAATGGCCACAAGGCCATACGGGTCCAATTTTTAATCATTAAGACAATGCGAAGCCACATATTAATATTGACTATAACATCATGAAAGTTTCGGACCAAAAGTGCCAAGTTACAAAGAAAAAGGACCAAAAATGATAATTTCTAAACTCCAAGGATGAAAATGAAAATTCTGTTTTCGCTGCCGATCGTGATACGCAACGGCTTGGACCCAACGTCATCGCGTACCGTGATGACGTGGTCTGACAAGGGGGCACGTGTCCCACCACTTGTCCACACGTGGCATAACATCCGCCACGTCGCAACCCTATGGTGACTGGTCATACCTACGTCGCGATACGCGACGGATTACTCAAGGGACCATCGCATATGGCGATGGGTCCCCAGATTTGTCTATAAATAGCAGGTTCAAGCATCTCACTTCTCACACCAAATCCATAGCTGCTCTTTCTCACTCTAAAATACTCTCTCTAGAAATAATCTCGTAAAACGTGCCACAACGTACCTCATTTTCAGTGCCATTAAACCAACAACTCGTCGAAGTACCAATGACATAATCTTGAAGTTGTGCCATCAAGGAGACGAGTCGACACCCGCCTCGAAGTGCGTGCTAACAAAGATCAAGATTGGCGTGCATTGGTTTACGTGTCGAAGAAGGGGTTGATCAAGGAAGCTCGAGAAACAATAAGGCATCGAAGTGCTGCCCAAGTTTCTAGGGTTAATATAAGCCAAGCAAGGTAGGCGTAATGCCCGAATAAAATAATAATAATATATCAAGGCTTAAAACCCTAAGTCGAGGATATACTCGATACCTCGAAAATAAACAAAAGAAAACATAACAAAAAAATGTTAAAGATAGAGATAAAAGTAATATGATTTTAGTTAGTAATATAATTTAAGTTTATTATTATTCTTAAATAAAAAGTAAAGTAAAAGTATACGTGTCTTCAATAAGAAGAAACGTAGTGTTCAAAGAAAAGTAAAACATGTAAAACTAGAGGTATAACTTGTAAAAGAAAAGAAAGAGTATTTAAACTAAAGGTTTAAAAGAAAATATAATCGAGGTAAAGATTATATAAAAGAGACTAAAGGTCTTAAGTTGGATGAAAGATCCGGTACTAATAAAAGGTTATACTCGTACTATAGGTGCGAGATAGCAAAGAAAGAAAGAACCAATCAATGTATTGAAGCTGATCTTTTCTAGAAAGGTGAATACGCCCATCTTTATAAACTTGTTTAATTGAGTCAAATAAATGAAAAATTACATGAGATTGCGTAACTCTAAAACATTATAAACAAAAGTAATCGCTAGCCCTCAGGCCATCGTGTACGTTTGTTTGGATCCTTACATATGTGGTAAAAATTCGGTGGGCACACCGCGCCACACCTGGTCATGAACCTTCGCCATGATGGGCCGGACCTAAGTTACGTCCGAGTGAGAGTGATCATGTGTATACTAATGGTACCTAAGTAATGTTGAACGTTGCAGTGTTTGTTGAGTGGTTTGCATAGAACATAAGTTTATAATTGTGTTTTGTCTTAAAACTTGATTACTCCTAAGCCACGATGGGCTGGACCTAAGTTATGTCTCGATGGGTAATCAAGTAAAATAAAATATTTTATGCGTCTGCTTATTCACCAGCATGTGTTGCTGAAGTATTTTTTAAACATTTTACAGGTAAAAAAGATTAGCACGCTTGAAGAATCAAAGTGGATGATAGAAGATCTGATGGCTTATATCATTTTGTTAATATTAAAATATGAATGGTGGTTTTTGTATAAACAAGTAATCTTTTGTAAACTGTAAACATGTATTTTATAATCCCATGTTTTGATTTGTAAATATTATATTTTAATCCACGCAAATGTATTTTCCACTTTAATCCGTTAACTCTGATTTATTTACGAAAGTGGTACCTACTGTTGGTTGCACGCCCAGGCCTAAGATGGGGGTGTGACAGGTTAGTATCAAACCTATCGATCTTAGTGAATTAGGTATTAATTAATAATACCTAAGCTTTGATCCAAGTGAATTTGAAAATTACTATTATTATATGTTAATTTAAATAGGAATAAGATATGTTGGTAAATCTTTTCTATTCCTTCTCAATCTAAACCACCCTTAGATTTCTTTCAAGAAAGTGATCGATGGATTCATGAGAGAAGCAAGGAAAGCCGGATGTCCTGACCCGATGCCGAAGGACAATATGAGCGAGGATTACTACGAAGAGTTCTTCAATTAAGATCATCCAATCGAACGACCCACACTGGTGTACTTCCTTGAAATTAGGAAACTACCGATCAACATACCCGATGATCCACCAAGACAAGAGTATGAATCACCAAGACACTCAAGTTATCATCCATCAAGCATACCGATGTATCACCCATCCGACATCCCGACGTATCATCCATCCGATATCCCTGTGTATCATCCGTCTGAAATTCCAACGTATCAACCACCCAATCCTCATCCGTAATATGCATTTCTTTCTAACAAGAAAATCAAAGAGGAACCTGATTCTGATTTGTCAGACTGGATGCAATGCCACTCCGACCAAAGAAGATGGCACACTTGAACTTCTGCTTTCAATTCAGTTGATTCTCATCCCAACTCCTACAAAGGACCGTCTCAAAAGCCGAAAATGAGAGTTATCCTACCATACGAGAGTTATCGTCTACATCCTATAGTGAATGAGACTGTCAAGTTGATGGAGGAAGAAGACCCTGAAGAGGAGGAAGATCCAGAAGAGGAAGAAGACCCTGAGGAAGAACCTAATGAGGAAATCACTGAAACGGTAACATCCCCAATGGAGGAACCAACAAGTTGTGAGTGTCCACCAAACCAAGGATGTGTTCAACGATTCTTCCACCAGAGTCCAAGTTATGGTTCGGTAGGCCCTTACATGCAATACCTTCAAGAAATCAAGAACAAGTCACCACCAAGTTTCCCGCCGTATCTAGGCAAGATTCCGTTAGTCGAAGAACAAGCAAACGAGACCTGTCAACAAAATGAAGCAGCTGAAGCCTTTTTCAACTATCCATCTGACGTTACCTTGTCACCGTATCCCAAGAACCACTATGACATTGTTATGATGGGATATCATGACCCACCACCTAGGTATGGATACCCAAATGAGATCCCGCAATCTCAAGAAGAGCATCTTGATAGGGCCTTCCACGAAACTGATGATTTAAGAAAGAAGGTAGCTGTTGATGAAGCCAAGAAGAAGAAGAAGATAGGAGATGAGCTTCTTCGTAAATGTAACAAGATGACCAAGATGGTGAAAAAGTTCATGAAGGACTAAGAATAGGGTTAAGTGATGTTGTTAATGTTGTATTGAATGTTGTAATGTAGTGTGTTAAAATAAGGATAGGGAAATATATACATCAAGTAATGATGTATATATGAATGTGTGATGTAATATATATATATACATATATATATATCATATTATATATATATATCTCATATGATATATATATATATATGTGTGTGTGTGTGTGTGTGTTTAATAAATGAATAAACGAAATGTGTGATTAAGAAAAGAATGTAATTTAAATTTCAGCATGTCAAATCAAAGTAACGCTGAAGCTTCTAGAAAGGAAGTAGAAAATCAAAAAGATAAATAAAAAGAACAATAACAAGAACAAATACCCGAAAAGTATATGAACCAAATCCAAGAGATGATAAAAGAAGCCGTAAGAGCTTTCTCCCAAATTAGAACTCAAACTAGGCTATCTCACTCCGTTGAACCATCTCAAAAATCCGTTAAATCCCGTCCCAAACCGTCTCATCTTGAAGAGAGTGTTCACGAATCAAATGCTGGAGGAGAGTTTAATAGAAATTTAAGAAAATGAAAATCGAAAGCTGTTCGTTTAAGGACTTCAAATACTTTGGTCCAAAAGAATTCTATGGCGACAAGGGCGCCATTGTGACTGTGGCATGGGTTGAATAGATGGAGTCGATCGTGATTATAAGTGTTCTGAACAAAAAAAGATTCAATATTCGGCCCAAATGTTCAAAGGCGAAGCTTGGGAGTGGTGGAATAATCTCATCATGAGCAAGGGAAGGCAAGTTTTATACAATCTGATGTGGGAGGAGTTCAAGGAAATGATGCTGGCAAAGTTCTGCCCGATGCATGAAACTGATCAAATTCAATCGAAATTCCTTAATCATAGAGTTGTAGGAACGAACCTCCGTGAATATAACTCAAAGTTCCACGAATATTGTCGTCTGGTGCCCCAGCTGGTAACCCCTGAGTCCAGCAAAGTAACACACTATATATGGGGACTCCTGCGGGAAATCCGTGACATGGAAAGGTCTCACCTTCCACAAACCGCGGACTTCGCAACGGAATTGGCTGGTTACTTGATGAATGGAATGATTCGCAACAAGGAGGAGGACAAGAAGGTGGTGCTGTTGAGTGACCACAAGAAGATTGGAGGTGCCCGCTTCAAGGGCAAGGGTGTTGAACAACGAAAATCTGTATTTAATCCCAACTACACCCAATGTGAGACTTGTAAGAAATACCACAAAGGTTGCTGCCACTTTGCTCCGTCTTCAACCACAACTGTTTTCGACTCATGTCACCGACCCAGCCACGCAATGACCGATTGTTGAAATAAGACGATGACTTGCTATAACTGCAAGGAAATGGGTCACCCAAGTTTTGAGTGCCCCAAAAACAAAACCGCTACTGGCGGTGTAGGTGGAAGTGGCCAAAAGAATGATGCAAAGAAAGGCAACGCAAGAGTCTTCATTCTCGACACAAAGAAAGCGGCCGACATGCCGGAAACCATCACCGGTACGTTCTTAGTAAACGACACATATGCTAGGGTTCTATTTGATTTTGGTTCCAACTTAAGTTTTATAGATTATAGTTTTTGTAGTCTATTAAACGAACCTCTAACAAAACTAAATAAAACCCTAAGTGTCGACACCGCTAGTGGCAAAATCGTTAAAATCTCCGAAGCTCTAGAAAACGGAAAAAAATTATTAGCTGGTTACGTTCTGCCTATTCAATTAGTGCCTATGACTCTTGCTGGTTTTGACATTGTACTTGGTATGGACTGGTTATCCAACAACCATGCTCTTATCATTTTAATGTTTTGTAGAACAAACTAGTTTTCCGCGCTATTTATCATTGTTTTAATCGCTTATTTATCTAATATTTAATGTTTTTAACTTGTTTTAGTATGATCTTACATTAATATATATTTTGTAGGTTACTGGTTTATAGAGAAAGAAACCGAGATTTGAAAGAGATTTAGAGGCCTTTTATGCATTATTATTGAAGAATCAAGTTAAAGGCCCGACCCGTATCTATTTTGTGAAACCCATATGTGTTATAATATAATAAACAACAAAAAAACAAACTTTCGATCGACAGCTTCTAGGGTTCCAAAGAAAGTCATTTTTGCATCTTGTTGAGCCAAGAAAAGAAGAAGTAAGCTAACGACGACTCAAGACAGTAGCTAGGTTCGTTTCTCATCATTAATCTCAGCCCCAAAAAAGAGTATAACATCTATAAACTTTGTGTTCTTGTTAGTGTTTATAACTCTTGTGATTTTGATCTTTAAAGTTAAATTGTTTGACAATTGAGTAGAGGTTTGAGTTGTTATTGATTATCATTGATTGTTGAATGATTTTAATTATGTTTGTGATGATTAATATGATTTTTTTATTGAGTAAATGCTGCTGTCCAAAAATCATGAGTAGCTAATCTTCTTTGCTCTACCTAGGTTTGATGATTATTGTTAAGTTTTAGTGAGTTTAATGGATTGTTTGATCAATATTACTTGAATTGCTATTGAAAGTTTAGTTTAATTATGATTTAGGTTGTGTTTAGTGGCTGTGATATTTTTGATTTTATCTCATAATCTTATACTTCGATTAATTGAATTGGTTTTGATTGATAGTTGTATGTTCAATTCTTTACTTTGTGTTTAGAGTTTAATTGCAGTAGGAACAACCATAGAGTTTTATCGAGATTGTTAATTGAAATAGGTCAGTGGGTTAAACACCTTCTTAGAGACCGAGAGGTGATAGGAAGTAAAGTCGTCTCATTGCTTTTACTTGTTAGAATTAGGATTGCGCGAGAGCGGGTTCGGTTCTTGTCGGGTTTGGGTTTGTGAGCAATTAGTTGGTCTAGTTTGAATTAAACCAAATTGTTCCTCTATCGTTGGTTTCTTAGTATTCATTTCCATTAGGGTCATGTGTCGGTGAGACCGAGAGGAGAGTCGGCATTAAAACACCTTAGCATTCGTTTCCCGGTTTGTTCTTAAAGTCAATTAAGTGTTAGCTAGGGTTTGTTAGTGAGACCGAGAGGTGATCTAGCTTTCTTGAGCGAACATTAGTTGTGTCATCTTTAGATACTGGTGTCGTGAGATCATTCAATCCTTTAGCTTGTTAGACCTTCAATATGATTCTTACCTAGGTAGACGTTCATTTGCAGTTAAGTCTCTTAGTTTCATTAAGTGTTTCGTTAAGTTAAGTTAATTAAATTAGTTAAAAGTAATTTAGGTCAAGTAGTTTAATTACTAAAATTCAATTAAAAATATATTATTCTTAGGAAGGTCTTGTCTAGGGTTTAGTTTTCTTAGGCGTTCTCACGTGTCCTTGTGTTCGATACTCGAACTTCTTAGGTCTATACTACTTTCGACCGGTACACTTGCCGGTTTTGTGTGGTGTCATTAGGAGTTTCCGTTTTATAAATTTAAAGCTTCATTGTGAGTCCTATAGAAAAAGCACCAATTAGGCACACATAAAGTTTTTAGCGTCGTTGTTGGGGACACGGTTTGAGGCGTACTGAGAACGACTCGAGTTAGAACCTACCTTGTTTGCTACTTGTTTTGTTTTTCTTTTTCATTGTTTAAATAGTTTAGCTAATTTTAGTTTATTTTGCTTATTTTAATAGTTGTATGCGACGTACTCGATCTCTAGGACCACCTGAATCTGAGGTATTTTCTGAACCTGAGAGAGGGTTTCATGAGAGACGTCGTACTAGACCGTCTTCCAGTTCTTCTACATTTGTTGGCAATACATCTTCTTCTCCTATTTTTTCTGAATCCGTCATTAGGAATAGGATTATGGGCGACGCAATTCCTTCAACGAGGAGGACATTAGCAGACCGGGCCCGTCTGGTCGATGCGGGCGCAAGATCCGGCATTGCTCCACCACTCATCGCAGGTAACACGAATTGGCAGATTCCATTGAACATTCTGAACTCCATCTCTCATTCTGCTCAATTTCACGGGTTGCTCCACGAAAACCCGCATTCTCATCTCACTCGCATTACACGTATTTGTGGCACTTTTCATCTTGCCGGCGTATCCGAAGACGCCATGAAACTCCGCGTTTTTCCATTCTCACTCGTTGATCATGCGAGTTTGTGGCTTGAGTCCCTTACACGGGGATCCATTGCTACTTGGGCCGCCATGCAGACCCAGTTTCTTGAGAAATACGATCCTCCGGTTAAGACCGCTCGTTTGCGTAACCAGATTCATTCTTTCCAAATGGAAGACACCGAGAGCTTCTACGAGGCATGGGAGAGATTCAAAAAGTTACTTTCTTTATGTCCGAACCATGGCCTGCAAGACTAGGCAGTTGTTGAAAAGTTCTATAACAGAGTGACATACGCGACTCAGAGTACGCTCGACACGGCAGCGGGAGGAAACTTATTGACGACGAAGGATACAAATGAGTGCACTGCTTTGTTTAACGGGTTAGCCATGAGTGGATACCAGCGACCACCAGCTAAAAGCACCAAGACCATCGACTCCCTATCATGTGGAATGCATCTGGTCGACACGAGCACCGCACTCGCGGCACAGTTGAGGCTTTGGCGAGGATTGTGAAGGACTTGCAGGTGAAGAGTAAGTTGTGTGAGATCTGTAGAGGAGAGCATGATACCGTTCAGTACCCCGTAGGTTTCCAGGAGGAGGCGGTAGACTTAGTTAGTAATCCGAACCGAAATCAAAATTCTTTCAATTCTTATAATTTGGGTTGGAAAGGTAATCAAAATTCTAACTGGACGAACGGAAATCAGTCCGGCTTCCAGCTGTGTTAGAGTCTATTCCAGGATTTAGGTGAGGGATCGAGTAGTGGGGAGAAGAAGCCCACGTTAGAGGAGATGATGGCACAACAGATATAGATGCTGTCGCCGCTTATGACTCGAGTGGACTCCCGTCACAAAGAGACTCAAGAGAAATTTTGAGCGTCAGATGGGGGAGATTGCGAGTCAATTAATCGAGAGGTCGCCAGGAACACTTCCGAGTAATACTTAGCAAAATCCGAAGGTGTTCGTGAAGGATGTGACGACGAGGAGCGGTGCAGGGGCACGTAGCGAACTCGTGATTTATGAGGCGACGAGAGGAGTCGTTTAAGATCCTGCAGTAGATGTAGAGGAGCAGGTGGACGAGGAGATTCAGTTGGAGTCTCCACTGGCCAAGGTGCATCAGAGGCGCAACCCAGGAAGTACAACACAGGCTGAGTACCAACAGTTACCCAGCACACCAGCGAGAGTCTACAAACTTAGACTTCCATATCCCGGGAGACTCTGCAGGGATAGAGACGAGGAGCTAAACACCAAATTTCTTGATCTTTTGAACAGCATCACCTTAACATTCCATTCCTTGAGGCACTCACTCAAATTCTGAAATATGCAAAGTTCCTTACAGATATTGTTTCAAATAAGGAGAAGTTAGATGAGGTCTCTTTCATTCCTCTGAGTGCTAGTTTCTCTACAGTCTTGTAGAGAAAGTTACCAGAAAAATGTCCAATCCAGGGATTTTCACGACTGCTTTCATCTTGAGTGATGATACGATGGTTTATGCGCTAGAGAATCTTGGTGCCAGTATTAACCTCATGTCGTATTCCGTGTATCGCAAGTTGGGTCTAGGCGAACCGCGTCCTACACGGATGAGTATCTAGCTTGCTGATCATTCCGTGAAATACCTCCGAGGGGTGGTCGACAACATGCTTTTTCGTGTCGACAAGTTCATCTTCCCGATGGACTTTGTCATCTAGGACATTAACGATGATGATAGCGTCCCACTTATCTTAGGCCGACCATTCCTTGCCATTGCACATGTGTTGATCTACTTCTGCGAGGGTAAGTTGATTTTGAGAGTTAGGGATGAGAACGTCACCTTTGACGTTCGACAGTCGCTAAAACACCCCAAGTCTGCTGAAGACTCCTTATACGTCATCGATACCATCATGGAACATGTCGGGGAAATTTTCAGCGAGATATGTGGAGAATCTGCCTCCGAAACCCAGATTCTCGATAGGGAGATTCCGGAGATAGAGATAGTTGCCATGACCGATCAATCTTTGGATGAAGACACCAAGTCACATAGCCCTGAACATGGCGTGTCTGCTGAGATCATACGAGATGATCCGATGGACCCACTTTCCGTCGAGAGTCCTAGTTCTTCCTTAGAGCTTAAGTATTTTCTAGCCCATCTTGAGTATGCGTTTTTAGATGAAGAGAGGAAGCTACCAGTTATTATTACATCTGCTTTGACGGAGGTTGAGAATGAGAAGTTGTTAAAGGTGCTACAAGAGCATAAGGAGGCTATTGCATTGAAGATTATCAACATTAAGGGTATCAACCCTTCGTTTTGCACTCATAAAATTCTCATGGAGGATAATTTCAAAACTGTCGTTCATCCGCAAAGGCGGCTTAATTCGAAAATGCAAGAGGTTGTGAAGAAGGAGATCATTAAACTCCTTGATGCAGGGATTATTTTCCCCATTTCTGATAGTGCATGGGTAAGTCCAGTTCAAGTGGTTCCTAAACAGGGTGGCATGACTGTCGTCACCAATGAGAGGAACGAGCTCATTCCCACTAGGACTGTGACTGGATGGAGAGTCTGCATCGACTATCGCAGACTGAATGATGCCACCATGAAAGACCACTTTCTTTTACCCTTCATTGATCAGATGTTGGAGCGTTTTGCAGGTCAGCAGTACTACTGCTTCTTAAACAGTTTCTCCAGGTATTTCCAGGTTTCTATTGCTCCCGATGACCATGATAGAACCCCTTTTACCTGTCCTTACGGAACGTTTGTCTATAAACATATGCCGTTCAGATTGTGTAACGCTCCGGCCACATTCCAGAGGTTTATGGTGGCCATTTTCCATGATATGATTGAGAACTCCATGGCGGTGTTCATGGACGATTATTCTGTTTTTGGGAGTTCCTTAGATCATTGTTTGTCTAATCTTGAGAGGATGATGTCCTGCTGTATTGACACCAACCTAGTCCTTAACTAGGAGAAGTGTCATTTCATGGTTCGCGAGGGCATTGTTCTGGGCATCGGATTTCGAGTACGGGGATAGAGGTTGACCGAGTGAAGGTCGAGACCATTTCTAATCTTCCCTCGCCCACTTCTGTGAGATCCATCCGGAGTTTTCTAGGTCATACCGGGTTCTACCGCCGGTTCGTCAAAGATTTTTCTAAGATCGCGAGACCAATGAACAAACTTCTGGAGAAAGATGCTCCATTCATTTTCTATAGAGTAGTGTATTGAGATGTTTGATCTTTTAAAAGACAAACTCGTTAACGCCCCAATCATGGTTGCTCCCGACTGGTCGTTACCATTCGAGTTGATGTGTGATGCGAGCGACTTCGTAGTCGGAGCGGTTCTAGGACAGCAGAAGGATAAACACTTCCATCCGATTTACTACGCTAGACGGACCTTAAATGGTGCATATGAGAGTTATACCACCACCGAAAAAGAGCTCTTAGCTGTTGTGTTCGCTTTCGATAAATTTAGGTCCTATCTACTTCTGTCCAAGATGATTGTGTGCACGAACCATGCTGTTATTCAATATCTCTTCAGCAAGCATGATGCTAAGCCTCGTCTTATCCGTTGGATCCTGTTGCTTCAAGATTTTGATATTGTGATCCGTGATAAAAGGGTGCCGAGAATGTGGCGGCCGATTATCTTTCGCGTCTAGAGGGTGTTGATTTAGGAGATTCAGGGGTCAGGATCGACGATCGTTCTTCGACAGAGAGTCTCATGTTTGTTACGACACAGGAGGAAGGTTTTCCATGGGTTGCTGACTTTGCGAACTATCTTGCTGACGGGTACCTCCCGAAGATGTCTTACCGGCAAAAGAAGAAATTATTCATTGATGTTAAGTTTTACCCATGGGACGACTCGTTTCTTTTCGGTATCGGTGCTGATCAGTTGATTAGGAGGTGTGTAGATGCTAAGGAGGGATTGCATAATATAAGCCATTGTCATGTGGGACCAACCAGTGGTCACCATGGTGTGAGTTTGACGGCTAAGAAGGTGTTTGATTCTGGCTTTTATTGGCTTTCGATTTTAAGGACACACATGCGTTTGATAGGAGTTATGATCGTTGCCAGCGTCTCGGCAACATTTCATCGCGAAACGAAATGCCCCAAAATGCTATTCAGGTTTGTGAGGTTTTCGATGTGTGGATCATTGATTTCATGGGACCGTTTCCATCTTCGCGTGTGAACAAGTACATACTCGTGGCCGTCGATTATGTTTCAAAGTGGGTTGAGGCCAAGGCTTTACCCACGAATGATGCCTAAGTTGTAGTTCGTTTTCTTAAGTGTCTCTTTTCTCGTTTTGGTGTCCCAAAAGCCTTGATCAGTGATTGAGGTACTCACTTCTACAATGCGCAAATGGATAAGGCGTTGCAGTGCTATGGGGTCACCCATCGGCTTGCGACCGCCTACCACCCATAGACTAGTGGGCAGGTGGAAGTGAGTAATTGGGGAGTCAAACGTATTTATGAGAAAACGGTTGGTTTGAATCGTCGGAATTGGTCATACAAATTAGATGTCGCCCTGTGGGCCTTCCGTACAGCCTACAAGACTCCGACCGGTTCCACGCCGTTTCGGATGATTTATGGAAAGTCATGTCATCTTCCTGTAGAGTTGGAGCACCGTGCTTCATGGGCCTTTCAGAGGGTTAATCTTGATGTATCCGCCGCAGAGGGCACTCGTTTCCATCAGCTGCATGAGTCAGAGGAGCTCCGGGATCACGCGTATGCTCATTCGTTTAAGTATAAGGAGCGGACGAAGGAACTGCATGATAAAAAATTGAAGGGCAATAAGCAGTTCAAGTGTGGGGATTTGGTTTATTGTATAACTCCCGGTTGAGGGTATTCCCAGGAAAGTTGAAATCCCGATGGTCGGGACCGTTCACGGTCACTGAGGTATTCCCATATGGCGCTATCGAAATACAAGATCATAGCGGAACGTTTAAGGTGAACGGTCACAGATTGAAGCATTACTTAGGCGAGCCAGTAGCTAATCAGATAGTCGAGGTATTCTACCTTGGCTCATTCACTGAGACATAGACGTGTTGAATGCATCACTCGGGAGACTGCTCGAGTTGTATAGTGTGTATTATGATTTTCTTTATTATCTGTTTTATTTTTTTTATTTATAAAAAAATAAAAATTAAAAAATTAAAAAATTAATAAAAATCAGAAAAATTAAAAAATACAATAATACAAAATTATGCTTATTTCTTATGTTTTTGTTTTATAAGCCGCTACATGCGAGCGAGTTTGAGTTATTGCAGGTATTATTATACGCATGGTAGCTTTGATGGCGTTTTGGAACTGGTTCTCCCGAGGTTGCGGACGCGAATGAAATGCTATACAGTCGCTTGATTGATATACAGCTGATGAAGTTTCTGCATATAAACCAGGGGAGTAACCCGTTCTCTGTTTTACTTTTGAAAATTTTAAGTTTTATTTTTGTTTTATTTTAATTTCTTTTCCTTTTTCTCATTGAGGACAATTTTATTCTAAGTGTGGGGATGAGAATTTATTTTACTTAGTTGTAGAAGTTTTTTTTAAAAAAAATTAATAAAAATTTTTTTGCGTTCTTTCGCTGAAAATTATGCTGCCTACTTAAGTTCGAGGGACATATACTGTATATGTTTGGTCCCGTTATCTGCCTGTAGACATACGAGATAGCCATTGACCTGAAAACTGAAAGTGACTGGGGCGACTGAATGTGAAAAAAAGAAAAAAAAAATAAAAAAAAGTTTTAATGAAAAATGTCCATTGAAAATTGATTTTCTTTTACGTTAAGCAGGAAATGATATTATTACAGTTGTGTTAACAATCTCTCGAAATTTTTAAATATAATAATAATAATAAAATAATAATAATAAAAGAAGAGATGGTTTGCATATCTGATTTGAGATGTGTCGGTATGGCTAACTAGCTTTGATAGTCCTCTTTATCAGATTTTATATATATAATAATATAAAAAACGGTGAAGCCGAATTTCGATCCTTAGGGAGGATTACCATAATCTAAAATTTTTGAGATGGTAAGACTTTGATGCACTCTAACCATCACACCATCACATGCCCATCTTTTTACGAGCTTAGAAATAGTTATATACTTTAGCGTGATATAAAAAAAATTGAAAAAAAGAGAGAGAGAAGTATGTTTTGAAATTGTATTATGAAAAGTTTTTCCAAAAAGCAAATGAATGTGAGAAAGTTATGTATTGTAAAATGCTAAAGAAGCATTCGTCAAAGTTAGTAAAGAGGCCAAAGATACACATACTAAACGGGACTTAGAGTTTACGTGTTACCAAGGGGATAGTGACTCTGAGGATACACTATTGGGGCTTGAAGGTTCTTAGTCAATAAATATCAAATTAGGAATTTATAGGACAAAGTTCAATAATATTTAGGAATTGCTCGTACGACCTCCACAGGACCATTCATCCATCAAACTTCACCGAGTGTATCTAATTAGTACCATCAACGAGTCCTTGGCTTATGGTGATTTGTCGAACCAGTTTGCTTCGACTTTAGTTCTTCTAGCTCTCTTTATCTGAGATGGGGTAGGTGTAGCCTTGATTTTTGGACTAAAAACGCTTAATGCAATTGGGGGCTTGACTGGTTAGTGGTTGGGTTTAAGTGGACAACAATACCAGCAATCACGGTCAATATGTCGAGTTGTTTCTTATGCTTTAGTAATGTTAAAAAATCTGGGAGTTTGTTGTTTTCACTTAGTTATGATCTTGTGCAGATTTCTTTTTCAGGGACGAAAAAGTCTTAAGTGTGGGGATATTTAATATTTTGTAAAACACACTAGTTTTCCACACAATTTATCATTGTTTTAATTGCTTATTTATCTAATATTTAATGTTTTGAACGTGTTTTAGTATGATCTTACATTAATATGTTTTTTGTAGGTTACGGGTTTATAGAGAAAGAAACCGAGCTTTGAAAGAGATTTAGAGGCCTTTTATGCACTATTATTGAAGAATCAAGTTAAAGGCCCGACCCATATCCATTTTGTGAAACCCATATGTGAATAAACAACAAAAAAACAAACCCTAACCAGCCCCAAAATCCCGAAATCAGCAGCAACCAGCCAAAAAACTTTCGATCGGCAGCTTCTAAGGTTCCAAAGAAAGTCGTTTTTGCGTCTTGTTGAGCCAAGGGAAGAAGAAGTAAGTTAAGGACGACTCGGGACAGCAGCTAGGTACGTTTCTCATCATTAATCTCAGCCTTAAACAAGAGTATAACATCTATAAACTTTGTGTTCTTGTTGGTGTTTATAACTCTTGTGATTTTGATCTTTAAAGTTAAATTGTTTGACAATTGAGTTAAGGTTTGAGTTGTTATTGATTATCATTGATTGTTGAATGATTTTAATTATGTTCGTGATGATTAATATGATGTTTTTATTGAGTATATGTTGCTGTACAAAAATCACGAGTAGCTAATCTTCTTTGTTCTACCTAGGTTTGATGATTATTGTTAAGTTTTAGTGAGTTTAATGGATTGTTTGATCAATATGACTTGAATTGCTATTGAATGTTTGGTTTAATGATGATTTAGGTTGTATTTAGTGGCTGTGATATTTTTTATTTTATCTCATAATCTCATACTTCGATTAATTGAATTGGTTTTGATTGATAGTTGTATGTTCAATTCTTTACTTTGTATTTAGAGTTTGATTGCGGTAGGAACAACCGTAGGGTTTTATTGAGATTGTTAATTGAAATAGGTCAGCGGGTTAAACACCTTCTTAGAGACCGAGAGGTGATAGGAAGTAAAGTCGTCTCATTGCTTTTACTTGTAAAATTAGGATTGCGCGAGAGCAGGTTCGGTTCTTGTCGTGTTTGGGTTTGTGAGCGATTAGTTGGTCTAGTTTGAGTTAAACCAAATTTTTCCTCTATCCTTGGTTGCGTAGTATTCGTTTCCATTAGGGTTGTGTGTCGGTGAGACCGAGATGAGAGTCGGCATTAGAACACCTTAGCATTCGTTTCCCGGTTTGTTCTTAAAGTCAATTAAGTGTTAGTTAGGGTTTGTTAGTGAGACCGAGCGGTGATCTAGCTTTCTTGAGCGCACATTAGTTGTGTCATCCTTAGATACCGGTGTCATGAGATCATTCAATCCATTAGTTTGTTAGACCTTCAATATGATTCTTACCTAGGTTGACGTTTTATCCGTTTGCAGTTAAGTCTCTAAGTTTCATTAAGTGTTTCGTCAATTGAAGTTAAGTTAAGTTAATTAAATTAGTTAAAGTAATTTAGGTTAAGTAGTTTAATTACTAAAAATCATTTAAAAAATATTATTCTTAGGAAGGTCTTGTCTAGGGTTTAGTTTTCTTAGGCGTTCTCACGTGTCCTTGTGCTCGATACTCGAACTTCTTAGGTCTATACTACTTTCGACCGGTACACTTGCCGGTTGTGTGTGGTGTCATTAAGAGTTTCCGTTTTATAAATTTAAAGCTTCGTTGTGAGTCCCATAGAAAAAGCACCAATTAGGCACACATCACATTTGCAATAGCAAAACTGTTGAAAGAACCATTCGAATTGAAGGGGACAAAGACGGTGGCCAAGTTAGCATAATTTCAATGATTAGGGCTAACAAATATTTTATCAAGGATACTTGGCATTCATGGCCTACGTCACCGAAGAATCCAAACCGAAGGAGATAAAAGACGTACCTATCATTTCTGAATTCTCTGGTGTCTTTCCCGATAAACTACCTGGAATCCCTCCCGATCGTGAAGTCGAGTTTAGGATCGATCTTTTGTCTGGAAATGCGCCAATCGCCAATGCCCCGTATCATCTAGCTCCAACCGAAATGAAGGAAATAAAGAAACAACTTGACGAGCTACTCGATAAAGGTTTCATCTGTCCAAGTTCATCCTCGTGGGGAGCACCAATTCTATTCGTCAAGAAGAAGGATGGATCAATGCGAATGTGTATTGACTATCAAGCTCTAAACAAAGTTACCATTAAGAACCGATTCCTATTACCCCGAATCGACCATCTTTTCGACCAACTTAAAGGCGCAAGTTATTTCTCTAAAATCGATCTGCATTCTGGCTATCACCAACTTAAGTTTCAATCCGAAGACATTCCGAAAACCTCGTTCCGAACAAGGTATGGCCATTATGAGTTCACGGTTATGCTGTTTGGTCTCAATGATGCCCGAGCCGCATTCATGGACATGATGAATCAAATCTATAGACCTTAGTTGGATAAATTTGTTATCGTTATTCATCGAAGACATACTTTTTTACTCTATGTCTAAGGTAGATCATGAAACTCACCTCTGAATCTTACTTGAATTACTAAGAACCGAGAAGTTGTACACCAAGTTCTCGAAATGCGAGTTTTTGCTTCACGAAGTGCAATTTCTTGGTCACATCATAAACGTGAACGTAATTCAAGTTGATCCCGTTAAGATTGAAGCTATCTCAAAGTGGGAGATTCCAAAGTCGCCAACCGAGATCTGAAGTTTCTTAGGTTTGGCTGGCTACTATCGTAGGTTCACTGAAAACTTCTCTCGTATTGTCGTTCCTCTAACTTCGTTAACCCGTAAAAATATAATGTATGAATGGGGAACCAAACAAAAAGAGGCGTTCGATATACTTAAACAAAAACTCACCCAAACACCTATAATGGCCTTGCTAGAAGGTAACAGGGATTTTGTTGTCTTTAGTGACACATCTCATTCTGGTTTAGGATGCGTACTAATGCAACGAAATAAAGTAATCGCTTACACCTCTCATCAATTAAAGGTACACGAAAAGAACTACACAACTCACGATCTAGAGTTAGGCGCCACAATCTTTGCCTTAAAGATATGGAGACACTATCTCTATGGAGTAAAATTTGTCGTGTATACCGATCATAAAAGTTTAAAACACTTCTTTGAACAAAAAGAACTCAACATGCGTCAAAGACGCTAAATTGAAACTCTAAATAAATACGACGGTGAAATAATCTATCACGAAGGCAAAGCCAACGTCGTGGCCGACGCCTTGAGTCGTAAAGAACATGAAAAGCCAAAAAGAGTTCGAGCTCTACGATTAGAACTCCAAGTAGATCTGATTGAGCAAATAAAATCCGCCCAACTCCAATCGATTAATGAAAATAAGATCTCCAAAGAAAAACGTAACAGCACCATTGACTCGCTAGTCAAAGGTGACGATGGCATACTGATGTGCGAAAATATATATATATATATATATATATATATATATATAAAACACAAGTCGCAACTAAGCTTTAAAAACCAAACAATCTATCCTAGTTCACACAAACGGCAAGTGTACCGGTCGCGTATAGCACAGATGAGGAAAGTCCGGATATCGAACTCGAAGACACGTGAAAACGTTTATAATCACTAAACTCTAACCAAGACTCACCAAAATATTTAATTGATTTTTCTTTTAGATTTAATTTAACTACTTAACTTAACTAAATGAAAACTTTTGACAAAACTTTGAAAACTTTGGTTTAAATTCAATATATAAAGACGTCTACCTAGGAATGAATCATGTTGACAGAAATAACAAGACAACGGATTGAAAATATTCATGATGCAGGTTATAAAAGATGACACAAGTAAAACTTGTTTAAGAAAGTCAAATTACCTCTCAGTCTCTCTAACAATCTCTAACTTATCTTAGTTGATTTTAAAGAATAAACCGGAAAAACAATTATTAACGTGTTCAAATGTCAACTCTCCTCTCGGTCTCATCGACATACTATCCTAATGGAGACAAATACTATGTCACCAAGGATAGAGGAACAATTTAACTTAACCCAAATTAAACCAACTAATTGCACATAAACACTCAAAATCGACAAGACAAAAACCCGCTCTCGCGCGGTCTTAATTCTAACAAGTAAAAGCAACGAGACAATATTACTTCTTATCACCTCTCGGTCTCAAAGAGGGTGTATTTTAACTGACTTTAGATAATTTATATTACCCACTTATCCCTACGGTTGTACACCTCGCAAATAAACCCTAAACACCAAGTCAAGAGTCTAACAAGCAATCAATTAATCAAAACTAATTCAATTAAATAATGCAAGAGGATTATAAGTAATAACACATAAAACACAGCCACCACACACAATCTAATTTATGGTTTAGTTAAACTTTACATCAATAATTCAAGTCTTGAACATTAACAATCCATTATACAAGTCTAAACTACTCAACAATCATCTTTCCTAGGCAGAACAAGCATGTTTTGCTACTCATAGATTTTGGACAGCCATGTATACTTAGGAAAAACATCACAAACATCAACTTAAACATGATTAAATTCAATCAAGATTCAAACACAATCAATCACAAGTCAAACTATCAATCACTTGCAAAACAATCCAAAGCAAAAGATTAATTCAACAAAGTTAGGGTTCTTGAACAATAAACAAAATTTAAAGATGATTACTTAGGGTTTATGGCTGAAATAAACGATGTATAAGATGCCTATCTGCTGTGCCAAGATGCCCCTTGATGTTCTTCTTCCTCTCCAGCCGCCACAGCCTCCACAGCCGCCTTTTCTTCTTTTTTTTTCTGCTGCTACAGTATTTTCGATCGGAACTTGTAGAAGAGGCTAGGGTTTTATTATTTTCGGGTTTGTTGGCTGGATTATGGCTGATTTCTCAATTAATTATCTTCATATAATATTATACAAGGCTTCTAACTTGTGGGCTTGGGTTGGGCCTTAAGTTGTAGCTTCAAAACTTGACCAACAAGGCCTCTAGAATCTTCCAAATTAACTCTTTTTTCACCATCTTTCATAAACCTACAATTAACATTTAAACTTTGTAAATTATTGCACTTAGCCCCTAATACTTTCATAAAATAAGCAAATAAGCATAAAAACCATGATAAATTCATAAGGAAAGTAAGTGTGTTTTACTACACATCAAACATCCCCACACTTAAGACTTTTTCGTCCCTGAAAAAGATTTGACTGCAGTTGGATCAGAATCGGAAAATCAAAGTTAAATCAAACATATAGGTTATATTTTAAAGCTCAGAAAAACTCAAAAACTGCGATCATCGATATTGTTGTCCACTTAAACCCATGCCTTAATCTTTACCGGGACAAATAAGATCCGACAATAATATTACTTAGTGGTTTACACAATTAAGACCCGCTTATTTTCTGCTTTTACCGGACCAGACCACCGCAACTTGACTTAAACCTCAAAGTTAGCAGATTTAAAACTTTGTTGCTCAATATTTATGAATAGTTAAGACGATCAAGGGTATTGTTTATCCACCTAAGCTTAAGCATCAAAGTCTACCAAGCAGCCATTAGATATGATTAAGGTTCAATTAATTAATAGCTAGTGTTCCCCACAACATGACATACCCCCGTTATCAAGCAATACCCCAAATCCATCACAATAGGTGAGTATGCAAAATTTTATCTGTAGGGCTTACATGTAGCGTGTCCCTTGTGGTCCGTTTCTTAATGGCAATGAGACGCGAGCAAGGGGACCCCACATGACTAACAGCGTGGATGATCAAGTCTGTAGTGTATTTGTACTTTCGTACTGTTTTGTGATCATGTTTATAGACTTATAAGGGTTTTGCTCTTTGGCTTTATTTTAAATATCCACAACCCCACTTAGGAATTGTGAATACCCAGCTAAATAGATTGCATACAGACCCATGGTCTCCGGACCCGAGGCATCCCATCAACACAGGATTTAAGGTTATAAAACCATACGCCGATGAGGTGTAAAATACTAAACTAGCAGTTTAAGATTTATATCACAGGCTACACGGCATACTCTAACGTTAAACCTACCCAAGCATCATATGATAACGTATTCAAATTTTTAAAACTCATGATATTTCCACTTTTTTCATACCAAAATTTGAGGCTTGAGTATGGCCCGACCTTTCATTGCTTATTTTCCACGGACAAAACGCTTTACCCACAAAAGATTTCCGTTTAACCGTTTTATCAAATTTGCCATTTCATTTTCAAGGCTGAGCCTACCGACACATCCCAAGTTAAGTGCGTTTTCTTTTATTTATCTCATATTATTAGTAGTTTGAAAGACCGATTTCCGATAAATATTATCATCTCCCACTTTAATGAAAAAGAAACTAAAAAAAGGGACATTTTTTTGTTTTTTGTTTTTATTTTTTTATTTTTTTATTTTTTTTAACTTAAACAACGTACGAAAATGAAAAACAAGTGAAAACTTTTTATTTTTTAAATTTTTTAATTTTTATTATTATTATTATTATTATTATTATTATTATTATGTTTTTTTTCTACAACTAAGTAAAATAAATTCCCATCCCCACACTTAGAACGAAATCATCCTCGATGAGAACAAGGAAAAGAAATAAAATAAAAATAAAACGTAAAGCATAAAATTAAAACTTGAAAGAACAGAAATTAAAATAGAGAACGGGTTACTCCCCTGGTTTAGATGCAAATTCTTCATCAGCTGTGTATGACTCATACGAACGACCGTATAGCATTTCATTCGCGGCCGCAACCTCGGGTGAACCAGATCCAAAACGCCATCAGAGCTACCATGCGCATAATAATATCTGTATCAACTCAAACTCGCTCGCATGTAGCGGCGTACGAAACAGAAAACAAAAACATAAGAAGTAAACATATTTTTGTGTTTTTGAATTTTTGAATTTTTTGATTTTTATTAAATATTTATTTTTTTGTATTTATATGTTTTTATAAATATAAATAAAAATAAAACAAATAAAAATAGATAATAAGGAGAATCATAATACAAACTCTACAACTCGGGCTGTCTCCCGAGTGCTGCATCCATCACGCCTATTTGTCGGTGAATGAGTCAAGGTAGAACACCTCGACTGTCTGATCAGTTATCGGCTCTCCTATGTTGTGCTTCAATCTACGGCCGTTCACCTTGAACTTCCCGCTTCGATCTTGTATCTCAATCGTGCCATACGGGAAAACCTCAGTGACCGTGAACGGTCCCGACCATCGGGATTTCAACTTTCCCGGGAATAACCTCAATCGTGAGTTATACAGTAAAACCTTATCCCCACACTTAAACTGCTTATTACCCTTCAATTTCCTGTTATGCAGTTCCTTCGTATGCTCCTTATACCGAAATGATTGTGCATATGCGTGATCCCGGAGCTCCTCTAATTCGTGTAATTGATGGAAACGATTACCCTCTGCAGCGGGTAAATCAAGATTAACCCTTTGAAGGGCCCATGAAGCGCGGTGTTCCAATTCAACAGGAAGATGACAGGTCTTCCCGTAAATCATCCGAAATGGTGTGGAACCAGTCGGAGTCTTGTAGGCTGTACGGAAGGCCCACAGAGCGTCATCTAATTTGTCGGACCAATCCCGACGATTTGAACCAACCGTTTTCTCGAGAAGACGTTTGATTCCCCGATTACTCACTTCTACTTGCCCACTAGTCTGTGGGTGGTAGGCGGTCGCAAGCCGATGGGTGACCCCATAACGCTTCAACGCCTTATCCATCTGCAAGTTGCAAAAGTGAGTACCTCGATCACTGATCAAGGCTTTCGGGACTCTAAAACGAGCAAATAGACTTTTCAGAAAACGGACTACCACTCGGGCATCATTGGTGGGTAGAGCTTTGGCCTCAACCCACTTAGATACGTAATCGACGGCCACGAGTATGTATTTGTTTCCACGCGAAGATGGAAACGGTCCCATGAAATCAATACCCCAAATATCAAAAACCTCACAAACATGAATGGCATTCTGGGGCATTTCGTTTCGCGAAGAAATGTTACCGACACGCTGGCAACGATCACAACTCTTAACGAACAGATGAGCATCCTTAAAGATAGACGGCAAGTAAAAACCAGAATCAAAAACTTTCTTCGCCGTAGAACTCACACCGTGGTGACCTCCAGTCGGTCCCACATGACAATGGCTCAAAATTTGCCATCCTTCCTTGACATCCACACACCTTCTAATAAGCTGATCAGCACCAATGCGGAAAAGATATGGATCGTCCCAAAGGTAAAATTTGATGTCAGCAAAGAATTTATTCTTTTGCTGGTAAGGCATCTTTGGGAGGTATCCGTCAGCGAGATAGTTCGCGAAATCAGCAAACCATGGAAAACCTTCCTCTTGTGCAGTAACGAACATCAGACTCTCCGTCGGAAAACGATCGTGGATCCTAACTCCCGAATCTCCTGAATCAACTCCCTCTAGTCGTGAAAGATGATCAGCCGCCACATTCTCGGCCCCCTTTTTATCACGGATCTCTATATCGAACTCTTGAAGCAACAGGATCCATCGGATAAGACGAGGCTTAGCATCCTACTTGCTGAAAAGATATCTAATAGCGGCGTGATCCGTATAAACAATCGTTTTGGACAAAACTAGATAGGACCTAAATTTGTCGAAAGCGAACACCACAGCTAAAAGCTCTTTTTCGGTGGTGGTATAGCTTTCCAGTGCACCATTTAAGGTCCGGCTCGCATAGTAGATTGGATGGAAATGTTTATCCTTCCGTTGTCCAAGAACCGCTCCGACTGCGAAGTCGCTCGCGTCACACATCAACTCGAATGGTAACGACCAGTCGGGAGCTACCATGATTGGGGCGTTAACGAGTTTGTCTTTTAGAAGATCAAACGCCTCGATACACTGCTCAGAAAAAACAAATGGAGCATCCTTCTCCAAAAGTTTGGTCATGGGTCTCGCGATTTTAGAAAAATCTTTGATGAACCGGCGGTAGAACCCGGCATGACCTAGAAAGCTACGAATTGATCTCACAGAGGTAGGCGGGGGGAGATTAGAAATGGTCTCGACCTTTGCCCGGTCAACCTCTATCCCCGCACTTGAGATTCGATGACCTAGAACAATGCCCTCGCGAACCATGAAATGACATTTTTCCCAGTTAAGGACTAGGTTGGTGTCAACGCAGCGGGACATCATCCTCTCGAGATTTGATAAACAATGATCAAAGGAACTCCCAAATACGGAAAAATCGTCTATGAACACCTCCATGGATTTCTCGATCATATCATGGAAAATGGCCACCATACACCTCTGGAATGTGGCCGGAGCGTTACAAAGTCCTAACGGCATACGTTTGTAAGCAAACGTTCCGTAAGGGCAGGTGAAAGTGGTTTTCTCCTGGTCGTCGGGAGCTATCGGAACCTGGAAGTACCCGGAGAAACCATCTAGGAAGCAGTAGTACTGCTGACCTGCTAAACGCTCTAACATCTGATCAATGAATGGGAGAGGAAAGTGGTCTTTCCTGGTGGCATCATTCAGTCGGCGATAGTCGATGCAGACTCGCCATCCTGTCACAGTCCTCGTGGGAATAAGCTCGTTCCTCTCGTTAGTGACGACAGTCATGCCACCCTTTTTAGGAACCACTTGGACTGAACTCACCCAAGCACTATCAGAAATGTGGAAAATGATCCCCGCATCAAGGAGTTTAATGATCTCCTTCTTTACGACCTCTTGCATTTTCGGATTAAGCCGCCGTTGTGGCTGGACGACAGTTTTGAAATTTTCCTCCATGAGGATTTTATGAGTGCAGAACGAAGGGTTGATACCCTTGATGTCGATAATCTTCCAAGAAATATCCTCCTTGTGCTCTCGTAGCACCCTCAACAACTTCTCCTTCTCAACCTCGGTCAACGCAGATGCAATAATAACCGGAAGCTTCCTCTCTTCATCTAAAAAAACATACTCAAGGTGGGAAGGTAAATCCTTAAGCTCTAAGGAAAGAGGAGGACTCTCGACTGAAGGTCGGTCCATCGGATCGTCTCGTACGATCTCAGCAGACACGCCAGATTCAGGGGTATGCGACTCGGTGTCGTCATTTAAGGACTGATTGGTTACGACAACCATTTCAATCTCCGGAATCTCCCTATCGAGAATCTGGGTGTCGGAGGCAGATCCTCCATAAATTTCGCTGAAAAACTCCCCGACATGCTCCATGATGGTATCAATGAAGTATAAGGAGTCATCAGCAGACTTGGGGTGTTTCAGTGACTGTCAAACGTCGAAGGTGACGTTCTCATCCCCAACTCTTAAGATTAATTTACCCTCGCAGACATCGATCAATGCCTGTGCAGTGGCAAGGAATGGTCGGCCCAAGATGAGTGGGACACTATCGTCATCGTTCATGTCCAGGATGACAAAGTCCACCGGGAAGATGAACTTGTCGACACGAACAAGCATGTTCTCGACCACCCCTCGAGGGTATTTCACAGAACGATCAGCAAGCTGGATACTCATACGGGTAGGCCTCGGTTCGCCTAGTCCCAACTTGCGATACACGGAATACAGCATGAGATTAATACCGGCACCAAGATCTGCCAGCCCATGGATGACCGTATTATCACTCAAGATGCAGGGAATTGTGAAACTCCCAGGATCGGACATCTTTTCTGGTAACTTTCTCTGCAAGACTGCAGAGCAACCAGCACTCAGAGGAATGGAAGAGACTTCGGCTAACATCTCTTTGTTCGAAAGAATATCCTTAAGAAACTTTGCGTATTTGGGCATTTGCGTAAGTGCCTCAAGGAAAGGAATATTAAGATGAAGTTGCTTTAGAAGATCAAGAAATTTGGAGTTCTGCTCCTCGTCTCTATCCCTACGGACTCTCCCGGGAAATGGGAGTCTAGGTTTGTAGACTCTCGTTGGTGTGCTGGGTAATGGTTGGTTCTCGGCCTGTGCTGAACTTCCGGGTCTATCCCTCTGATGCACCTTGGCCGGTGGAGACTCCAACTGAATCTCCTCGTCTTCCTGCTCCTCTACATCTACCGCAGGCTCGTTAACGACTCCTCTCGTCGCCTCTTGAATCACGGGCTCGCTACGTGCCCCCACACCGCTCCTTGTCGTCACAGCCTTCGCAAACGCCTTCGGATTTTGTACAGTGTTACATGGAAGTGTACCTGGCGACCTCTCATTTAGACGACTTGCTATCTCTCCCATCTGACGCTCAAGATTTTGAATTGACGCTCCTTGATTTCTCATGAATGACTCGTTCTCCCGGAATTTCTCTTGAGTTTCTTTGTGACGGGAGTCCTCTCGAGTCATAAGTTGCGACAACATCTGTGTCTGTTGTGCCATCATCTCCTCTAACGTGGGCTTCTTCTCCCCACTACTCGGTCCCTCATCGGAATCCTAGAATAGGCTCTGACGTTGCTGGAAGCCGGACTGATTTCCATTCCTCCAGTTGGAATTTTGGTTACCTCTCCACCCCGAATTATAAGAATTGAAAGAATGTTGATTTCGGTTTGGATTATTAACGAAGTCGACTGCCTCCTCCTGGAAACCTACCGGGCACTGAACAGTGTCATGTCCCCCTCTACAGATCTCGCATAACTTACTTTTCACCTGCAAGTCCTTCACGATCTTTGCTAACGCTTCAACTTGTGCCGCAAGTGCGGTGCTCGTGTCGAACGAATGCATGTCGCGTGATAGGGAATCGACGGTTTTGGTACTCTTAACTGGTGGTCGCTGGTATCCACTCATCGCTAAACCGTTAAACAAGGCAATGCACTCATCCGTATCCTTCGTTGTCAGTAGGTTACCTCCTGCAGCTGTGTCGAGCATACTCTGAGTTGCGTACGTCACTCCGTTGTAGAACTTCTCAACAACCACCCAGTCTTATAGGCCATGGTTTGGACATAACGCAAGTAGATTTTTGAACCTTTCCCACGCCTCGTAGAAGCTCTCGGTGTCCTCCATCTGGAAAGAATGAATTTGGTTACGCAAACGAGCGGCCTTAGCCGGAGGATTGTATTTTTCAAGAAATTGGGTCTGCATGGCAGCCCAAGTAGCAATGGATCCCTGTGGGAGGGACTCAAGCCACAGACTTGCATGATCAACGAGTGAGAACGAAAAGATTCGGAGTTTTATGGCGTCTTCGGATACGCCGGCAAGATGAAACGTGTCGCAGATACGTGTAATACGAGTGAGATGAGAATGCGGGTTCTCGTGGAGCAACCCGTGAAATTGAGCAGAATGAGCAATCGTATTCAGAACATTAGATGGAATCTGCCAAGTCGTTTGAACTCCTATAGCTGGTGGAGCAATGCTGGATCTTGCGCCAGCATCGACCGGACGGGCCCGGTCTGCAACTGTCCTCTTCGGTGGTGGATTCGCGTCGCCCATAATCCTATCCCTAATGACGGGTTCAGAAAAAGTAGGAGAAGAGAACATATTACCGACGGATGTAGATGAACTGGAAGACGGTTTTGTACGACGTCTCTCAAGAAGCTCTCTCTGGTTTGGGAAATCCTTCAACTTCTGGTGGTCCTAGAGATCGAGTACGTCGCATACAACTATTAAAATAAATAAAAGAAATTATAATTAGCTAAACTATTTTAAACTAACAAACAAAACAAATAAGAAAGACAAGTAGTAAACAAGGCAAGTCCTAACTCGAGCCGTTCTTAATACGACTCAAACCGTGTCCCCGGCAACGGCGCCAAAAACTTGTTGTGCGAAAATATATATATATAAATAAAATAAAAGTCGCAACTAAGCTTTAAAAACCAAACAATCTATCCTAGTTCACACAAACGACAAGTGTACCGGTCGCGTATAGCACAGATGAGGAAAGTCCGAATATCGAACTCGAAGACATGTGAAAACTTTTATAATCACTAAACTCTAACCAAGACTCACCAAAATATTTAATTGATTTTTTTTAGATTTAATTTAACTACTTAACTTAACAAAATGAAAACTTTTGACAAAACTTTGAAAACTTTGGTTTAAATTCAATATATAAAGACGTCTACCTAGGAATGAATCATGTTGACAGAAATAACAAGACAACGGATTGAAAATATTCATGACGCCAGTTATAAAAGATGACACAACTAAAACTTGTTTAAGATAGTTAAATTACCTCTCAGTCTCTCTAACAATCTCTAACTTATCTTAGTTGATTTTAAAGAATAAACCGAAAAAACAATTATTAACGTGTTCAAATGTCGACTCTCCTCTCGGTCTCATCGACACACTATCTTAATGGAGACAAATACTATGTCACCAAGGATAGAGGAACAATTTAACTTAACCCAAATTAAACCAACTAATTGCACATAAACACTCAAACTCGACAAGACAAAACCCGCTCTCACGCGGTCTTAATTCTAACAAGTAAAAGCAACGAGACAATATTACTTCTTATCACCTCTCGGTCTCAAAGAGGGTGTATTTTAACTGATTTTAGATAATTTATATTACCCACTTATCCCTACGGTTGTACACCCCGCAAATAAACCCTAAACACCAAGTCAAGAGTTTAACAAGCAATCAATTAATCAAAACTAATTCAATTAACTAATGCAAGAGGATTATAAGTAATAACACATAAAACACAGCCATCACACCAAATCTAATTTATGGTTTAGTTAAACTTTACATCAATAATTCAAGTCTTGAACATTAACAATCCATTATACATGTCTAAACTACTCAACAATCATCTATCTTAGGCAGAACAAGCAAGTTTAGCTACTCATAGATTTTGGACAGCCATGTATAGTTAAGAAAAACATCACAAACATCAACTTAAACATGATCAAATTCAATCAAGATTCAAACACAATCAATCACAAGTCAAACTATCAATCACTTGCAAAACAATCCAAAGCAAAAGATTAATTCAACAAAGTTAGGGTTCTTGAACAATAAACAAAATTTAAAGATGATTACTTAGGGTTTATGGCTGAAATAAACGATGTATAAGATGCCTATCTGCTGTGCCAAGATGCCCCTTGATGTTCTTCTTCCTCTCCAGCCGCCACAGCCTCCACAGCCGCCTTTTCTTCTTTTTTTTCTGCTGCTACAGTAGTTCCGATCGGAACTTGTAGAAGAGGCTAGGGTTTTATTATTTTCGGGTTTGTTGGCTGGATTATGGCTGATTTCTCAATTAATTATCTTCATATAATATTATACAAGGCTTCTAACTTGTGGGCTTGGGTTGGGCCTTGAGTTGTAGCTTCAAAACTTGACCAACAAGACCTCTAGAATCTTCCAAATTAACTCTTTTTTCACCATCTTTCATAAACCTACAATTAACATTTAAACTTTGTAAATTATTGCACTTAGCCCCCAATACTTTCATAAAATAAACAAATAAGCATAAAAACCATGATAAATTCATAAGGAAAGTAAGTGTGTTTTACTACACATCACATACTTAGGCTCGGAAACAGAATTTGGGTGCCAATGGTTGGAGACTTGCATGAAAAGATCTTGAGTGAAGCTCACAAATCCAAGTACATGATGCACCCCGATAATGATAAATTATACCAAATCTCAAGCCGAGCTACTGGTGGAATGGAATGAAGAAAGATATCGCTTTGAATGTTGCAAAATGTTTAACTTGTTTGAAAGTCAAGGCTGAACATCAAAAGCCAACGGGATTGCTTCAGCAACCCGAACTTCCCGTTTGGAAGTGGGAGTTAATAACGATGGACTTCATCACAAAACTCCCGAAAACGACACGACAATATAATGCAATATGATAGTTGATAGGTTAACAAAATATACACATTTCATACCTATTAACGAGTCATATTAGATGGATAAGTTAGCACGAATTTATATGAACAATGTCAGTCCCGAATTGATCACTCAAACTTACAATAAATGTCACAACCCACAAAATAAATATGTCGACAAGAAGGTTGGTGACGTTGCTATATAAGGTAAGAATTGAGATTTGTTAACGGCGGAATCACTAACAAACACTATTTGTTGCTTAAAGATATTAAATGTAACAAACACAAACAATCACTCAAAAGATTTCCATTTATAGAAGGTTTTCATACAAATGTGAATCGATTAGGGTTTCTTGTAAGGAATGTACTTTCGTACTACTCTAGGACAGCCATCACACTCACACAGGAATATTCGTTAGGTCTGAAAAGTGTAAAGTGGCAAATTCGTGGTAGGCATGCCCTAAATTATTCTATTTATAGGCCTTCCACCACCTGAGAGCTGTCATTCCTTCTAGAAACCCTAATGATTGATACATAATCATATTACATATTCAAAAACATACTAAGTGTAAAACCAGGTCTTCCGGGTAGGCTTTGTGCCTTTTGTCTTCTTCGAGTAGACTTGGTAACCTTGAAGTGTGCTGGTAAACAGTTCTCCGGGTAGACTTTACTTAGAGTATTTTCCTTAGAAAATACTCACCTAGCAGACTTCAATCTTCTTAACCATAGAAAACTTTGCCCGATATGATCTAACAAGCAAACTTGTTCTTCATGAATCCCTTCAATCCTTTGTCAAAAGATAACTTATTAAGCAAACCCAAGCGTGCTAGTAACACTGTTTGAACTGTGATGGTAGCACTGTAGCTTGCTCGGGGTTGAACCTTGCTAGAGAAAGTACTTAGAGTATTTCTTGATCAACTTTCTTCTAGCATGCTCGGACTACTGTTTATTAATGAAACCTTGCTAGATCTTCCAAATACTTTGCTTCATAAGCTTGGTTTAGTCAAGGGTTTTCTAGGAAGCAAACCTTTCTTGGCTTTGAAGAACAACCTTGCTAGACATAGTGAACCCTGCTCGGATTGACACTAAAGAAGACTTCAAGAAGATAACCTTGGCCGAAAGGCAAAATGCATTGTTAAGACAAGTAAAACCTTGCTAGGAGGTCCAAGTGTGCTCGGTTTCTATACTTAACCATATCTGAGGAGTGTTGAGAAGATTCCAATCTCTCTTAAGTCATATCATGTCAAATATTTGATTCAACAATCTCCCCCTAGATTGGAACACCTCAGCTGTCACAAAACACCTCTAAGGTTACATAAACTTAGTCAAAATACATATCAAATCAAAATCAAATTACATATCAAAATTAACAAATTACATAGTTGAAAAATTCTGTCCATTGGACATTACAGAGCAAACCCTAATGCTAAACAAAGTCTTCATCTCCTTGCGTTTGTGGGCTGCTTGTCTTCGATCAACTATCACTGATCCTGCCCTTTGCTTGAAAATTGACAATATTTGATGATGAGGATGATTTTCAAGTATTGTCATTTCCATTATATCCCTCAAATCTTCATTGTGTATAAAGGTCAGATCATTATCAGTCCTGATTATACCCAAAATCAGTCCATCAGAGTTGCGAATAATGTAGTGGTCTTCATTACTGTTGTAGTCAATTTGAGCAATTCTACCATTCTTCTGCACCTCGTGGTTGGGTCTTGTCATGCATCTCCTCAGACTGATGTAAGTATTCAAGTTTGACAGTGGGTTCTTGTTTCTGACTTTTAAAAGGTAGCCAAATTCAGCACTTCTTATATTACTTATGCGCTTGGCTCTTCTGTTCTTTTCCTGCTTAGTCAGCTCCCACTTCTTTCTTTGATCCAACAGAGGAAAGTTATTCTCAGTTTCACTCTTTAAATATTTTGACAACTCATTTTGTTGTCTTCCTGCCATCTTGTTTCTATCATGATAGTCATACAAGTCTAGATTGGCCATTATCTAAAGCTGCTCTCTCTTGTAATCAGCAAAGTCATCTTTGAAGATAATCTCCCTTAGTTCTCTGCTTTGCATTATCACTTTCAAAGTATTAGAGACAAAGTCACTGAATATTGTCATTGGTAAGTCCACATCAGTTTGTGGCTTTTTTTCCCTTTGAGTTCCAGCTCTTCTTGGCTCATTCTGGATGTTGAGATGTGTCTCCTTGAAGAAGAGGGCCTTGTTGGAATGGACTTCATTGGTTTAGTGGCCCCTAATACGCCAAATCTCTTTTTGTAGATCTCAACTACCAATTAAGCTGGCAATCTCAACAAGTCTACCAGGTTTTCACCTCTATCCCTGAATAATCTACCAATCATATCCATAATTGTGACATTCTTCAATTTCTGGTTTAATTTGTATTCGTTTGTGTATTCTTTTATCATGTAAACTAACCCGATTTATATTCCGAACATTTCAAATATATAAAATATTGGATTTTATGCTACTAAATCATTCCCACTAGTTCAATTTGAAAAACCCCTTTTACAGATTCGAAAACGCCTTTAAAACGATCAAATTACATCGAAAACTAACTTTCGGGACGCGAAACGAACCACACAAGACGCGCTGAACCAACCCACCCCACTCTGGACATGCCACGCCGCGCAGCCAGTGCTGGGGAGGTCGGTCGCGCAGCGCCTAGGGACCACTGGTGCATATAATTTGTTTTTTGGCTTGTTATATCACATGTTTGACCTTCTTAACCAATCAAAATGCTTGGAAATCTCTAAAGCAACCTTATGGATAACCCTAACACCTTATCCTTCATAAAACCAAGCCTCACCACTCATTTGAACCTACTAATACTCACCAAACACTCTCAATCTAAGTTCTAAGCTCCAATCTTCAAATTCTTACTTGTTTGACTTTCAAGAGTCAAACAAGAGTTTCCTTTGTTTTCTACTAACTCCATATGATTCAAGCTTGTTGTTACAACATATATATAATATACACAACTTGTTACCTTTGGTAGTTACTTATCCGGCCCCGGTTGGTTAAGTTTCGGACCTCGTAAGGCAAGGCTTCATGGAGGACTTCGTGTCCTTGATATATATATATATATATATATATATATATATATATATATATATATAGGATCAGGATCATGAGAGAACCTTTTTGAAATTGAGAACTATGAGAACCATTTTGGACCACAAAAAATCCAAAAATAAAAAAATCATAAAATAAAAAAAAACATAAAAATCAAAAAAGTATAAAAACCAAAATTCTTATTTTATCATCCCGGTTTCATAAAAAAAAACTCGGTTTAGCTAAATTATATACACATATGTTTAATATATACATATATGTATATTTGCAAGTTTTTTTTGTACACATGTGTATAATTTAAGATAAATGATACTGTACATATGTGTATATTACGTAATCAAAGATTATATAAATTATACATGTGTATAATACGACGTTTTTTTTTGTTTTTTTGTATTTTTTTTAATGAAACCGGAATGAAATATAAGAATTTTGGTTTTTTTACTTTTTTAAAATTTTTATTATTTTTTGTTTTATGATTTTTTTAAATATTTTTTTAAAGGTGTATTTAGTGGTTCAAAATGGTTCTCAAAGTTCTCAATTTGCAAAGGGTTCTCTTAGGATCCTTACCCTACATATATATATATATATATATATATATACACTTATATATATATATATATACTTATATAACTTGTTTATACATACTAATCATGCTTAACTTCTGCTCATTTTAGATTGTTTATCATATTTAAAGTTCCATGGTTATGGGTTTGAGAGTCTATGCTTCGGTTTAACCGTAAATAGCTCTAAACCGTAAACCGAACTTTGCTTACCAGTTTTTGTTAAATACCTGTTTAAACATGTTTAATGTTAGATCTCAGTTTATGAAATCATTTTTATAAGTTCTATGGTTATGAGTTTGTGGATTCTAACCTCAGTCTTAACCCGAAACTAGATCCTAATCGAAAACCTAACTTTTGTTTAAAGACTTTATTGTTAACTTTATGGTTGTAAAAACTTAAGTATTTTCATTTGTACATTATTATACAAGTTCTTGGATATTTGGGCATGTGAAAACCATCTATGAACTTATTTTTAGATGGAAACCGAACCAAACCGAACTTTCATTTAAAGACTTTATTGTTAACTTTTGGGTTGTAAAAACTTAAGTTTCATCATTTATAAATTATTATACAAGTTATTTGATATTTGGGTATGTGGAAACCATCTAGGAACTTATTGTGAGATGGAAAATGAACCAAACCGAACTAAACCCAGCAACATTTTGGGGGTTTCGGTATCTTTGATTACTTTGGTGCTTACTTTTATGAACCAACGAAATACCTATGATTTGATACATAAAAAACTGTCCATAATTTTTATAGATAGACGGACAGGTTCCATAATCAAAATTCCCTTTTTAGTTAATTGTGTAAGATTTTTACGTCTCCTTATTATATCCAGATTCATTTCTTTCCTTTGAATATAGGATATAGTAATAGCTATCTCCCGAGCACAGGTTTAGGTTCGGCCTCAATGGGAAAAGAAAATGGAGCACCTAACAACGCATCTTCACAGACAAAGAACGACGAGATCACCCCTTCATTCTGGGGTGACGGAGAAAAGTTATTACGAATACAAACATAATGAAATACGGTGAAATTCCATATGGAATTTTCCTACAAAGAGTAATGACAAAAAGTTGGTTTGTTTATCCACAACTAGAAACTTCAGGCGGAACTCCAGGTTGAGGAGTTACTCGAAATGCTGCCAAGATATCAGTATCCTTGGTTTCATATTCAGGAGTATAATAAGTCAATTTATAATCGTTAACACCAAATTTGATTTTGGCAGGGCTGTTGTAATTCTATGCTGCCAGGTGATTTTTCTTTAGAATTCGGATACTTGATCGATCCACTTAATTTTCACTCGCTTAAGACACACAAGTGTGTTTTTAGCTATCAAGATTGTATAAATCTTCAAAAATAATTTATAAACTGATTTTAATTATTTTCTTAAATACCTGGAATGTTGGATCCAACTTGATCTTATAACAAAGTTTGGACCGACAAAACCGAACACTCGCTTAATGGACGTTATTAGTTCTAAAACAGTAGAACTACATACTTGGTTTAGTCTTATTAAATTTTATTGAGTTATCTCATAACATTCATTATTTTGGAAAGTTGACTTTGGGTTTGACCAATTATCAAGACCCGAACCAACAACCCGAAACACTCATTAAAACCCGTTTTAGTATCTTTATTCCAAAGGGACTTGCATTCTGCATTGTTACCCACCTTATTACATAACATAGGTTGAGTAAATATTAAGGTTAGATACTTTAACCCGGTTTCGAGCAAACTTACATTTTTATAAGGTTATTATTATAAATTCGTAAATATTTACATTTTAAACCTTAAACTTTAAATTGTTGCATTTCTTATCATTTATTTCATTTAAAGACTTCCTAGACAACCTTTCAAATACAAGACTTCCTTTCACCTAAACTTTTCCCATTAGACCTCAGCCTTCCGGTTACCCGTTATTTTACCGATCAAGTTTATAACTTGAATATGAGTACTTTTCATACCCCGTTTTCTATCTTTCGTTTGGGGGGGGGGGGTGATATTTCATACTTATTTCAATCTAAATGTTTTATAATTGAGTCGTAAACCACAAACTTTATTGTATACTTTACTTAAATAAATGCTCGATTTGGTGTTCTATGCTTACATGCGTTTGTGCTTATGTGTTTACCGCTTTTGGTTGGTTGATTCATAAATCCGTGAACTATCTGGTATTCTCTTATAGCACGGTGCCGTTAATGTATTCTTATTAACGACCTCATGAAATCCGAATCTATTTGGTATTCTTTTATAGACGGTGCCGTTAATGTATTCTTATTAACGACCACATATAAAAATCCTGAACCATTTGGTATTTTCTTATGGCAGGCGTCGCTAATGTGTTATCAATCTCATTATTATCCAAATTGTTGCTTTTATTTATTGGTTTTTGTGTACAAGATTGTGGCAATTCTTATTATATACATATTTGTTCAAAATTATGAAATTGCTCACCAACCTTTGTGTTGACAAACTTTATTTTATGCAATGTTACAGGTTGACTTTTGTTGACTCGAGAACTTGACGAAAAACGTATCAAGACTTTTAGGATATTAGTAGAACGAACAATATATTTGTTTACTTGTATTAAATTTGTTTGTATGAACAAGATGTGTTGTTTATTGATTTATGAAATAAATGAGTTGATTAAATATTGTCACTTTAATAGTGTCTTGTGTTTTGGGCAATCCATTGCATCCCGGCATGTTCCGCCGCCTTTGGTCAGGGTGTGACTGATTGGTATCAGAGCCACAAGACTATAAGATAGGTGGTTAGACGTAACGACCTAGTATAGTCTATGCTTTAGGGTCCTTATACATGTTGCCTATACGTGTTTACCCTACTTGATTGTTCATTACACTTGTTTATTTATATACTTATTTATTTCATCAAATCATAAATATACACATACACACACTTTCATAATAATCTAAGGTATCCTTACCTTACCGCAAAAACATTGGTTTTATTGTGTTTTATGGATCACGAGCTTAACTTGGATCCCATTGTTTCAAATCTCCTTAAAGATTGTCTCATATGAGATGACCACTTTAAGTTGTCGAATGCAAGAGTTCCGGTCGCCATCCTAATTTTCGATGTTGAAACAATAGAACCATGGTGGTTCGTGGACTAGTGTTTTGACATGATGTTGTATTCTGATTTATTATTTTTGTTACGATCGTTATTTGAGTCGAAAACATGAAAAAGAAGCGGTGGTACGTGCACATGTTTAGACTCCAACATGGTATTTTTGTAAAAAGGATTTTAGTGTCGGAATATCAAGTCATGGTGGTTCATGCACGATTTTTCCGCCTTCAAATCTTAAAGCATTATTATTACATTTCAAGAATTTAAACCATTTTCTCTTTATTTTATTATAAATTCTTATCACAAGTCTTCATTTATAAATGTTATATTTTTTTTATTGTTAATAATTCTTTTATATCTCTATTTTATATGGTAAAGTTTTAAACCAATTTTCTCATTTTGATTTCAGAATAATTTTTATTACAAATTTCGTTCATTATGATCTCTTCGATATAAGTTAAAAATATATGTATGTATATAGTTTGATCTATAGATAATGATTTTTAATATGTCATTTATTTTCATCAAGACTATTTGATTCTGATTTCACGGCTTTACTTAAATGGCTCAAGAACACAATGAATTCAAACGATTCAAACCGAATGATTCGGTGAACAAGCTTAAAAGCTTACAAATTCTTTATTCAAAATAATAAACTGAGTAAATATAATGCCTAACAACCCTATTTATAATTAAAACAAACTTATGGGATGGGCTGACTAATGGACTGGATGCTCCTGCATCATACTCCTCCTCTTAAAAAAAACTCGTCCTCGAGTTTTGTCTCTAGACCAAAGCTACCCGAATCAAATGGCACATCACCCGCTCCTTATTTATTATCATCATAACCCGACTCGACACCTCACTTGTACCACCTGGATCGAAAGGAGCATTGATTGGTTTCATGTTCACTTGTGAATCAAAAACCGATTCAACATCTATCTTTTAACCATTGTTTCAATTTCCAAATGGATTTTCATGCATCCCACATGGTCTCATGCAATCTCCATATTTGGTATGGTCCACTAGGGCCACCTCAATTTTTCCATTTTTTAAATAAAAATATTCATCTATTTTAAGAGAGAGAATATTTGAATATACCATATTACTGCCAACAAGTTCGGAAGGCATATTCATATGTTTGGTAACTTTCATATTATCTTCGTTTTAAAAATTTCAAATTCCAAAGAAACCCCAAGATTTGTAATTCCCCCATCATTATCGGCCGAATTATTGGAATGACTTTATGTTTGGTCAATGCCTCCTTTTCAGCCAACCCATCTCCTCCACCGATAGTCACAGCATCGCGACCAGAACCCACCAAAACACCAAAACCACCATCAGCTTCCCGATGCATTAATGGACCACCTTTAAGGACCATTTTTTTCTTTATAACTTTACATATTGGTTCATCTTTTTGAACGAGAATTTCTCTAACAACCTGTTGCACGAATAAATATTCTTCTTCATCAAAATCAATCCCGTCTTCATCGAACACGGGGTTGTCTCCCGACATACTTTCTGGATAAATAGATTCAAAGAACCGAGGTGGGTGACTGCCAAACGGATGCTGCTCTCCATAGTCACCTTCGTTACAAACGACAATGCTCGACTCGGGTTATGCTTTCCGCATCTACCCTTTCAACTCGAGATCTCGGATCCTCTGTCATAGCCGCTTGATCTCTTGCTGTATTTCAAGATCTTGTACTCGTTTTCGGAACCGTTTGATCATCTTACGATCTCGTGGGTCATAATAGACTCCGTCGTTGCCTCGATCGGCGACTCTGCGCGTTGGGCGTCGATCTTCACCACGAGCATGTGAACCACCAATTTTCTTGTCGATGCCTCTGTCGGCGACTCTTCGAACAAGAAAACACTCGGCTTCATGTAGAGCCATATGAACAACCATGAGCTCTGATACCAAATGATGCCGATTCCATGGCTTTACTCAAATGACTCAAGAACACAATGATTTCATTTAAACGATTCAAACCGAATGATTCGGTGAACAAGCTTAAAAGCTTACAAATTTTTTATTCAAAATAATAAACTGAGTAAATATAATGCCTAACAACCCTATTTATAAATTAAAACAAACTTATGGGATGGGATGACTAATGTACTGGATGCTCCTGCATCACTATTTACAAACAAAATTCTTATTATATGAATTTCATCATATTAAGAAAGTATTATGATAAATTTCACCTCAAATTTTCAAGTAAATTTTCTATTGTATAAACTTTAAATTGTCTTTAAAGTTTAGTACAAAAATTTTATTTTTATAACTATTCCGTTTATTTTGAACGTTCATTTCAAAATATTATTATTTAAACTTCTAACGACATTTTTAATTATACTACATTATATAATATACGTGGTAGAATTTTCATTACTTAAATCTATTCTCATAAAAACCTTCACTATGCATTTTTGGATCATTATGAATTTTCACCAATAAAATTTGCATCCTACGATTTTCCTCGTTTTTAATTTCTTAAGGTAGTTTCGCGTTGATTTTTTTGAGAAATTCACAAACTTATAGTTTGTAATTTTATTGAAATTCTCGTACGAAACTTCATAGAAATTCTACTTTAAAGACAAAAATAATTTATTTTCGATTTCTCGATTCACAATGACGATCATTTTAAACTTACCATGATATTTTCGTTAAATGATATTAAATACGAACTTTGTAAAAAAAAAATTCCAATACGCAAAATTCTTATGCTCAAAACAAACTTTCAACATTCATATTGATACCTCATAAAAAATTCTGACATTAAATTAACTTATTCTTTTTATACTTATTTCCTCATAAGCAAGGAATCTTGTTTTGACCCTTATAAAACTTGTTTTGCTTCCTCATGACAATCGACTTTTATTTTTACAATAAACTTCAAAATAAGCAAACCTTATTATTTTAGTTTCCTACGAAAATTTCCACTACTCAATTTTAAGCAATTCAAGAAAACGATTTACTTTACGCAAGTAGATTTATTTCAAAATTTCCTCATGAATTACTTTCAACTCAAGCCAACCCGACGTGCCGTAACAACTCTCTTTTTAATGGGAAACTTTCTTCTCTTTTGAAAGAAATTCGTTGAGAATTCACAAACTTGAATTTCAATATTTTATTCTATATATATTGACTTGCAACTTCATTTATCAAAAGTTTCATGAACGTTTCAACATTAAATAATATTTTCACTTTAAAATTTTTTTATTAGTTACAATTTAAAAATTGTTTCAATCAAAATCGTTCTTAGCCAAACATTTTCCCTTAACGCAACTACAAGTTTCCAAACACTCGTATTCCAACTCCAACGGCTACCTTAAATCAAACCATCAATCCACTTCCAAAAGTTTCCGCCACACTCAAAATTTTTCCTCGACATGAACGAAACCTAACCTACCAAAACCATACTCTCACCTACTTGAACCCCATGCTAATCCAAGATGTGCAAAATCGACCCGAAAACAAGCCCTAAATACCGACACCTTTACCTACCAACTCACTATCCTAATACTTCAATGACTCCGACAAACCCATCCACAAACGCCTTGGACATACACAAACCAAAGCTTACCCAACTATGATTCGATCATTCGATCCTTGATATGTTAAATCACAAACCATGTCGCCACACCATTCCGATCCAACCATAGGTTTGATATCAAAATTAGCAACCTCAAACACTCCTTACGAAATACATGTATAAACCAAATCTCAGCGCAAAGTAGTCAAGATCAAATTATCCAACCCATCAACTTAACCCGAGCTCAAATAAGCAAAACCTCACCCAAATAGCCCAACCAGAACTCACACAAATCATTTAAGCCCAACCCACTCAAACGACCTAAACTCAACGGACCTCATCAATCCAACTCAAGAAAACCCAACTACGCAAGCCAACCGTAACACACTCACTTTTAACCAAATTTTCAAACCATTCACCGTTCGAAGCCTAAAACCCTTCCCTACGCACGCAAGCTTCGTTTACCCTTAAAAGTTTTTATGTATATACAACTAGTGTATTTATAACAACCTCATGTGTTCAAATAATCACTTATAGGTTATAAACTCTTTCAAGATTAACGATTTACAGATTGTCCAAATATTATAAATCATCATTCAAAAATTTAAGATTGCCATAACAACAAAATTCTATTATAAGGATTTGTTTTCAAAAAGTTTATTAAACGATTATATGTGTGATTTCAAGATTTTAAATATTGTCACCTAAGGTGATAAATCTCATAAAAACTTTATAATTACGAGGTTTCATTTTAATGTTGAACGTGAGGATGATTCAATAACAAATTACAACTTTCACCATCTTGCATAAACTTAATGACTATGGCTTTGCAAACTCTTTTTGGGACGCATTTATGAATACTTTATATCGTGACATGAATTTTGTTTAATAAACTATTTATGCGAATTATTACCTTCTTATTATCGCAAGCATCAAACTTTCATGAATTATTATAATCACAACTTTATGTATACAAATTCCTTTAACAATTAGACTTACAAGGTTTACATTTGATAATGATCAAAATACTTCTCTAGCTACGCGTTACCGCGATGTCTTGTTATATATACATTTTCTTGGAAACGATTGAACGACTTTACTTGAGACATGATTTTCAATTTCATTCTATTATTTTCAAAAGAGTATATGATACGCGATTTATATATTTAGTCATTAATTCGAGTCACACGATTATTACGATTTTCTTTTCCATTGATGAGATGTTTCGATGGTAACTTTATGCACATGAGATTTCATTTTGTGTCTGGATTATTCATGACCAAATTCAAGCTATTCAGTAACAATTTGTGTAATATTTTCAAAACCTCAATTTCGCTAAAAATTTTGTTTATATTTTAATCGATATTTTCATAACTATGTTATTCATATTTGAGCGGTTATGCTTTGTAAGCAAGACACGATTCGATGCATTATCCTACATTGTTTCATTTGAGCTATTAAGCGGCCTATGTGTGGTTGTCCGCAAGTTTTGGCTATTAGAAACTGTTATTATAATGACGATTATATAAATGGTTTCCCAATAGTGCCCATATTCACGTTTTATCACATTTTATCGATTGTTTTGGTTGTTAATCAAATGATATTTTATTTACGTTGATACACGTATGTGTCACCCCAAGAAACTCACATCATTCTCATGTTATTACATTCTACGCAATCGTATTCTCAATTACTTATAACCTCAAGTTTGTTCACGTATGAAACTCATCGTATGCAATTATTAATTGTAATGTCATTTACCCCGACCTCATGTACTCACTTATTGGGCTTCTTATTTACACCTATCGTATTTTTCATTTTCACTCTTTGGATTCTCGTTTTCATTTATTGGACTTCTCACTTTCTTTTATCGGAGTTCTCATAATTAAAATTTCACTTATCGAATTTTTATACTAAATTAGTGACCCGACTTTCAACCATGGATTTTAAGGATTTGTTTATTCTTTTCACATTGATGACATTTGACTTCAAATCTCGTTTCGTAATTGTTTACCTTAAATTTTATCCATTCGATCGTCTGTACTTATTTTTAACCGGGTTGATATTTTCACCTTGGTTTATATTTTAAGATTTAATTGTTTCAATTATTTATTCCATTTTCCTAATTATATGAAAGTCAATCCCGAAATTTCAACCGCTGGTATTGGTTTATCAATATTTGTAAAATTCAAAAGATTTATGTACATTTCTAATGTTTAAAATTTCAAATAAATATGTCTCTTAAACCACAAAATGGAACAAACCATGTGGACCATACGACGATCTACATAATTATGGGTGCACACTTAATTATCGAAGTACTCGTATGGAAGCCATAGTAAGTGCGGTTGTGTGCAATAACTCAAACCCGGGAATGATAGCGGAAACCGGTAGAAATGTGAGTTATGATAAGGGCATGGTGGATACGCCACTGGTATATCCTATATATAAGTGCATTTATTATGTTTCTCATTTGTGACGTTTTTCGAGCCATGCAAGGATTTGGCGTTATTTTTTTGCTAAAAATTTTTCACGCAATTATTTTAATAAAAGCAATATTCGTTAGTAATTACTTCTTCTTTGAGTTTATTTTAATTTCGTGACAAAATTTCCAAAAAACTGAGGATACTGTGACATTCGTCAATTTCAGGTTTTATTTGTATTCGTTTGTGTATTCGTTTATCATCTAAACCGACCCGATTTATATTCTGAACATTTAAAATATATAAAATATTGGATTTTATGTTACTAAATCATTCCCATTAGTTCAATTTGAAAAACCCCTTTTACGGATTCGAAAACGCCTTTAAAACGATCAAATTACATTGGAAATGAACTTTCGGGACGCGAAACGAACCATGCAAGATGCGCTGGACCAACCCACCCCACCCCACCCCGGACACTCCGCGTCACGCGGCCAGGGCAGGGGAGGTCAGTCGCACAGCGCCTAGGGACCACTGGCGCATATAATTCGTTTTTTGGCTTGTTATATCACATGTTTGACCCTCTTAACCAATCAAAATGCTTGGAAATCTCTAAAGCAACCTTATGGATAACCCTAACACCATATCCTTCATAACACCAAGCCTAACAACTCATTTAAAACTGCTCATACTCACCAAACACTCTTAACCTAAGTTCTAAGCTCCAATCTTCAAATTCTTACTTGTTTGACTTTCAAGAGTCAAACAAGAGTTTCCTTTGTTTTCTACTAACTCCATATGATTCAAGTTTGTTGTTACAACATATATATATAATATACACCACTTGTTACCTTTGTTAGTTACTTATCCGGCGCCGGTTGGTTAAGTTTCAGACCTCGTAAGGAAAGGCTTCATGGAGGACTTCGTGTCCTTGATATATATATATATATATATATATATATATATATATATATATACTTATAACTTGTTTATACATACTAACCATGCTTAACTTCTGCTCATTTTAGTTTTTTTTTTCATATTTATGAAGTTCCATGGTTATGGGTTTGAGAGTGTATGTTTCGGTTTAACCGTAAATAGCTCTAAACCGTAAACCGAACTTTGCTTACTAGTTTCAGTTAAATACTTGTTTAAACATGTTTAATGTTAGATCTCAGTTTATGAAATCATTTTTATAAGTTTTATGGTTATGGGTTTGTGGATTCTAACCTCGGTCTTAACCCGAAACTAGATCCGAATCGAAAACTGAACTTTTGTTTAAAGACTTTATTGTTAACTTTATGGTTGTAAAAACTTAAGTATTTTCATTTGTACATTATTATACAAGTTCTTGGATATTTAGGCATGTGAAAACCATCTATGAACTTATTGTGAGATGGAAACCGAACCAAACTGAACTTTCGTTTAAAGACTTTATTGTTAACTTTAGGGTTGTAAAAACTTAAGTTTCATAATTTATAAATTATTATACAAGTTATTTGATATTCAGGTATGTGGAAACCATCTAGGAACTTATTTTGAGATGGAAACCGAACCAAACCGAACTAAACCGATTTTCAGTTGCTTAAGACACACAAGTGTGTTTTTAGCTATCAAGACTTGTATAAATCTTCACAAATACTTTATAAACTGATTTTAATTATTTTCTTAAGTACTTGGAATGTTGGATCCAACTTGATCTTATAACAAAGTTTGGACCGACAAAACCGAACACTCGCTTAACGGACATTATTAGTTCTAAAACAATAGAACTACATACTTGGTTAAGTCTTATTAAATTTTATTGAGTTATCTCATAACATTCATTATTTTGGAAAGTTGACTCTTGGTTTGACCAATTATCAAGACCCGAAACACTCGTTAAAACCCGTTTTAGTATCTTTATTTCAACGGGACTTACATTCTGCATTGTTACCCACCTTATTACTTAACATAGGTTGAGTAAATATTAAGGTTAGTTACTTTAACAAGGTTTTGAGCAAACTTACATTTTTAAAGGGTTATTATTATAAATTCGTAAATATTTACATTTTTAACCTTAAACTTTAAATTGTTGCATTTCTTATCATTTATTTCATTTAAAGACTTCCTAGACAACCTTTCAAATACTGTTGGTGCATGATGCCAGTAGTTAATTTATCTCGTGTTTATTGTGTTTGTAATCGTTACAATGTTCTTATCTTGTTGAACGTGTTAGTTTGATTTTAGTCTTAGGCGAACTTGTGGGGTAGCGAAGTTAGGGACAACTTCGCCTAGAATGTTAGGCGAAGTTGTCATAATAATATATATTCCCTAACTTCGGCTTTTTCATTAGAACTTTGACGGCTTTGTTTTGTGACATTTGGTACGCGTTTAGTGTCTTTGGTTATCGATATCGCAATATAACAAGTATTCCTTTATGTTTGTGTGTGATTTGCGTGTTCCTCGTGTTAGCACTCGTATCGTACACGTAGGGGATTCCGCACCCTCGTGTTACGAGTTACTCCTGTGTAGATCCGGCTGGGAACCTACAATTGGTATCAGAGCATTTTGCTCATGATTGTGTGGTTCGGGATTATCACACGAGTGTTAAAACTGTTTCGTTAGACCTTTCATGGAATCATTTTACGTTGAAACACCGTTCTTTTGCTTGTTTCTCATCAATATACATCAATCGCTCACTCCCGTTACTCCCACAACCCTCCAGATCAACAGAATCAGACTGAAAAAGAAAGTCGTTCTTCCAACGAAGTTGCCGTCACTAAATTTAGGGTTTAAGCGAAGATATAGTTATCAACGAAGTTAGTAATACAGAAAAGTTAGTAAGACAGCGAAGTTGAGTATCGGCGAAGTTATCTTTAGGTGAAGTTATTGATATAGCGAAGTTAGGGGCAAGCGAAGTTATCATGTAGCGAAGTTCTAGTAACTTCGTTGTTCACTGTTCACAGAATAATTTACTTAGAATTCTAGTCTCGTTTCGTTTAAGTATGACTTCGATAAACATCACCGAACTGGTAAAGATGGAAGTTGAAGTTGGTTCAGCAACTAAAGCTCCAAGGCTACTAAAAGGAACTGATTTTTTTGCGTGGAATGATAGGTTCGAGCAGTATGTGAAATATCAAGATGCAAAAATGTGGGTCTACATTCAAGATGGGTACATTCCTCCAACAGCTATGTTTGAAGGTCGAGAGCAGCTTAAGAAGTACAATAAGATGGAGGATGATGAAAAGAAAATGTATGAGGCTGAAAGTAAAACACTAGCTGCAATCACCATGGCACTACCTCAAGAGATTATACATACTTTCAGAAAGTACAAGTTTGCCAGAGTATTATGGGAAGCATTAGAAAATCGCTATGAAGGTAATGTCGGGATTCGTAACTCAAAGTCGAAATTGTTGAAAACTCAATTCTCTGTGTTCAAAGGATTTAAGAATGAGTCACTTGATGACATCATCACAAGATACTATCACTTGATGACAGAATTGAATAACTACTCCTTGAGGTACATAGAGCTTGAAATTGTAGAAAAGCTTCTGGATGCTCTCCCACCAAAATGGGATATATACACAGTTTTGATGAGAGATGATAGAGAGTTTGAAACCTTTGATTTGGAAACGGTGGTCAATAAGTTACGTAATTATGAGCTATGATAAGGAAAGAGACTCCTACTGATCATGTTTAGGATCCAGGAATGTATGGTGCAAAAGGGTCTCCAAACTCAAGCTCTAAATCAGAATCAACTGCGTATTACTCAGGAGGTGAACCAAAATCTACTCAAGATGGTCATATGGTGATGAATATGGATGGTGACGTATGCTTTGTAGCGGGTGGAAGTAGCTCGTCAAAACCTCAGTCCTCAGCTGGTAACTCCTCAGCCAGTGCTTCTAGCAAGAATTACTCACAGATGCCTATGAGTGTGAAATCAGCTGAACAACAATTTGCCCTTTATGCCACTTTCATCGCCTCATATGAGAATTACATCAAAGGAAAGATAGTCGACCCTGTAACCTTGGATGAGGACTATGATCAGATAGATGCTGATGACATGGAAGAAATGGATCTGCAGTGGCAAATGGTAATGATTGTAAGAAGGGTGAAGAGGTTTATGAAGAAGATTGGTAGAAAGTTCGTTGGAGAGAGACCGAGGTTCGACAAGTCAAAGGTCCGCTGCTACAACTGCCAACAAAAAGGACACTTTGCTAGAGAGTGTACAAATGAAATAGTCGAACGAAGTCAGAACAGGCCTACTCAACAGAATGGGGGAGTAAATGAAATAAAGGCTATGGTATCTCAACAGAACGGTGGGTATAATTGGAATATACAAGTTGAGGAGGTAATTGAACAAGCAAATTTGGTGAACATCGAGAGTGGAAGATGTGACAAAGAGTCAGTGGAGAATCAAGCGTACATGGCAGAAGTGAACGATCAGCTCTCAGAGGTATGTTCGGAATCTCAGTGTGAACAATGTGAGAAATTGTCTGAACAATTAAATGCTTTAACTGATCAGTATGTTAGCTTGAATAAAGAATTAAAAACGTTAAAAGAGGAACATCACTATTCCAAAAATAAAGAAAATAGTTTCTCGGTAAAAATAAAAGCTAGTGAAAAAGATATAAGAAGCCTTAAGGCCACACTTGCTGAGAAAATTCAAGTCATCGATTTAAGCTATGAAGTCATGGAAGAAAAGACTAAAATTATAGCTGAAAAGGATAAACCGATAGCTGATTACCAAGTAAAGGTGGTGGAATTAAATAGGAAGCTTCAACAGTTTAGGAATTCCTCCATGATGCTTGATCATGCCCTAAGTGTTGAAACTGATCAGACTGTAACGGGTAATATGAAAGTCAACACGGTACCCGTTAAAGTCAATAAAGGCAATAATGACGTTAGTACTAATGAATCTGGTCAGACAAATTCTCCTGTCACAAGTCAAGGTTCAAATTTCGTCGAATCTGTCAACATAGATGATGAAGTCGTGTTACTCAAACAGGGGGAGAGTTATGTTTTTGATGAAAAAAATCTTCTTTAAACCCATTTTCCCCCCTATGTTAGACAACCTGTCAATAACACAGCCTCATATTCTACTACAACTCCTGAAACGAATGATCGGATGGACACTAGTTGTCCTAACAGGAGTTGTTTTAGGTGTAACAAGATAGGACACCTTGTCAATGACTGTCCTCTGAAAAGGAGAAATTCTAGAAATATGAGGCCAACTAAAACTGAGAATAAAACACACTTTAAAACTGATGCTGGTAATAATAATAATGCTTCCAACTTTAATCGTTGGATAAATTCAAGATTTCAAAGAAGCCAACCTCAATTTTTCAAAAGAAACCACAGATCAGGTAATTTTGAATCCAAGAATGCTAAAAATTCATGAATGTTTGGATGGCCTCATAACCAATTTTCTAGATATCCTCCATTTAGCTCAAATAGAAACTTCCCTCAAAGGAACTTTAGGCAGCCAAGGAGTTGGATACCGTTTAATAGATTTGATCAACCCAAGACCAGCATGTCTTGGGTCCCTCCTTTTTAATCCGTTTCTTTAATTGTGCAGAAACAGTCGAGCAGGGCTGTGAACAACATGTGGGTTGTCGACAGTGGCTGTTCCCGGCACATGACAGGTAACAAGAAGTTGTTACGTGATTGGAAAGCTGTTCAAGAAGGAAGGGTTAGTTTTGCAGGAGAAAGTGGAGGAAAAAGTTACAAATGGGAGAATAAAGTTGGAGAATGTAAATTTCATGGAAGAGTTAAAGCACAATCTCTTGAGTGTCTCTCAAATATGTGACAAAGAGTACACTATACACTTTACCAAAGATGATGCACTCGTACTATCCTGGTTTCAAGATTCCTGAAACCTGGATTGTGATGAAAGCTCCAAGAGAGAAGAACACATATGTAATGGACATGTGGTCAACCGAGATCGCAACTGAAGAATCATGTCTACTGTCAAAAGAAACGGAGTCTGAGTCGGAACTGTGGCACCGAAGGATGGGTCATATTCATCTTCGAAAGATGAATTATATTGTCAAGAATGGACTGGTCCTTGGGGTTCCGTTAAAAAGTTTCAATTTTGAAGATCAATGTTTGTCATGCAAGAAAGGAAAACAGCACAAGAAACACATCACTCCAAAAGAGTTAACTCAATTGTCACAACTCTGTATTTGCTTCACATGGATCTGTTTGGTCCCATAAATGTCAAAAGTCTAGGTGGAACGTCTTACTGCTTGGTTGTGACTGATGATTACTCACGTTACTCATGGGCTTACTTTCTGAAGCCAAAAGATGAAACAGTTTAGTTGGTAATTAACTTGATTACCAAAGTAGAAAATATTGTTGGGGGAAAGGTCAAGTTCATCAGGAGTGACAACGTCACAGAATTCAAGAATTATCAAATGGAGATGTTTTGTTTGCAGAAAGGGATTGAACATCAGTTTAGCGCACCATATACTCCGCAACATAATGGGGTAGCTGAGAGGAAGAACAGAACTCTAATCGAAGGAGCCAGGACTATGCTGGAAGACGCTAAACTTCCCGTGGTGTTCTAGGCTGAGGCTGTTGCCACAGCCTGCTATATCCTTAATCGTGTTTTAACTATTAAAAGATTGAATAAAACTTGTTATGAAATTATGCATGGTAGAAAGCCTAACCTAAAAGGTCTTGAACCTTTTGGGTCCCCATGTTTGATTTTAAAGACTAACTCAAGTTTGGTGAGAAAGCTGACGAAGGTATTCTCGTAGGCTACGTTGTTGGGACAACAAACAGAAGAGTCTTTAACTTATCAAACAACAGGGTTGAGGTGGTCTGTAACACTGACATTACCAGTTATAAACCACCAAAGCCTAGTATGGGACCGGTACAGGCTTTCGACTATAATAAGTTATTTAAATCTTTTAATTTGCCTTACTTGGATTTTGCAGAAACAGATGAAAGAATAGCCACTCAGATGCTATTTGATGAAGATGAGACCATCATGCATTGTCCGGAATGTAGTGAAAAACAAACTACCACTCCTAATGTCGTTGAGTTGCCTGCTGCCTCAAGTGAAGATGACTTTTTTAACCCATTTCACACTCTACAAGTGGATCTCATTCAAACTACTAAGATCCACAAGAATCATCCCCTGGAGAATGTGATCGGTAACCCCTCTGATGGTGTGCGAACCAAAAGAAGTGTGGAGGAAAAAACATGTGTGTATGTAAGCATTAAAGACACTGGTATTATGAATGAATGCTTGTATGCCTGCTACATCAGTCAGATTGAACCAAAGAACTATCAGATGGCATTAAAGGATAGCTCGTGGGTAGAAGCCATGCAAGAAGAACTGGCACAGTTTTACAAAATGGAAGTATGGCGTTTGGTTCAAAAACCACGAGATGTGACTGCAATCGGTATGAAGTGGGTTTTCAAATGCAAAAGAGATGAGAAAGGGGTAATCATTCGTAACAAGGCAAGATTAGTTGTTAAAGGGTTTAACCAACAGGAAGGGATAGACTATAATGAAGTATTTGCTCCTGTGGCAAGATTGGAGGAAATATGACTGTTCCTGGCCTTTGCTGCACACAAAGAGATGAAAGTGTTTCAATTGGATGTTAAAAGTGCGTTTCTAAATGGAAAAGTCGATGAAGTGGTATATGTCGAGCAACCTCCGGGTTTTCCTGACCCAGACTTCCCTGATCATGTGTACAAGCTCAGTAAAATATGGCCTACATCAGGCCCCACGAGCTTGGTACGCAACTCTGTCAGATTACTTGCTGGAAAATGGGTTTGAGAGAGGAAAGAGAGACAGTAGATTGTTTGTAAATAGGAATGGGAGTGATTTTCTTCTCGTCCAGGTCTATGTAGACGACATCTTCTTTGCTGCCTCAAAAATCTCTATGTGTCAAGAGTTTGAAGCAGTCATGAAGAAAATGTTTGAGATGAGCGCCATGGGGGAGTTAACTTTCTTTTTGGGTTTACAGGTAGATCAGAAGAAGAATGGCATGTTCATTCATCAAACTAAATATGTTCATGATTTCCTCAAGTGTTTTAAGATGGACGACTCCACCCCGTTTGACACTCCAATATGTGTCAACCACAAACTGGGTGCTGATTCAGGAAGTGATGAAGATGTGGGTCCCACTCAGTATCGAGCAATTATAGGTTCTTTAATGTAGTTAACTGCTTCTAGACCTGATATTATGTTTGCAGTTTGTCTTGTGCTCGCTTTGAGGCCAACCCCAAGGAATCACACATGAAGGGAGTGAAGAGGATTTTGCGGTATATTAAAGGAAAGCCCAAGTTGGGTCTTTGGTATCCAAAAGGAGGAGATCTGGATTTGGTAGCATACACCGACTCCCACTATGGAGGATGCAATCAGAACAGGAAATCAACAACAGGTGGTTGTCAGTTTCTTAGAGGAAGATTGGTGTCATGGCAGTGCAAGAAACAGACCTCAGTAGCCATATCCACCTGCGAAGCAGAATACATGGCAGCATCGAACTGCTGCTCTCAGGTTTTATGGATACAACAACAAATGAGCGATTATGGTCTGAATTTCACTCAAACTCCTATTTGCATTGATAACACTGTTGCAATCTCAGTAACTAACAATCCCGTTAAACATAGTAAAACTAAACATATTGACATTCGTCATCATTTTAAACGGGATTGTGCTGAGAAGAAATTAATCGTTCTTGAAAAGGTTGATTCACTGGATAATTTGCTGATCTTTCTACAAAAGCGTTTGACCGATCCCATTTTCAAAACCTTGTTGAGCTTAATGGGATGATCAATCCCGATTAACCTTGTTTTCCTTGTGTTTTTATTAAAAAAAAAACATCACTATCGCTGAAAATTATGTCGGTAGCTTAAGTTTGAAGGAAATATTCTTGAATATGTTTGGTCCTTACACCTACTTGTAGACTACAAGGATAGCCACTAACCTTATAACTGAAAGCAACCGGGGCGGTTTATGATGAGTTTTTATTCCTTCGCTGAAAATTATGTCAATTATACTTAGTCGAAGGGACACATATTCATATGTGGTTGGTCTTGCTGATCCACTGGATCTTAGGATAGCCGTTTACCTAAAGACTTCAAATTGATAGGGGCGTCTGAATATAAAACTTTTTTGGGGAAATGATATACTTTTTCAGTCTATAACTTCGCAAAAAGTTTCAATATTGATGTTAAATGTGAAAATTGATCCAACCTTGGAAAGTGATAGATAAACTTATTTTGGGTGCCTAACCGGTGAAGTTATTAGGCCTAAAAGACTCTAGAACAGTCATTGTATGTTATGGTAGCTTTCTATGGTGCGTAAAAATAGAAGTGATACAAACTAAAACTACTCGATTTACTTTGGAGAGTCAATTTGAAATGTGCATGTCTCCACATATATCTCTCCTATTGATTGGCAGAAAAGTGATTACCCAGTCATACATGAACCCTTGAGTGTCTTGATCCCCGCGAAGACTGTTGGGTCCATATTTGGTGGTTTGTACTTATTTGTATGTTTATTGGGTTTCGTATTGGGCTATGAATGTAAACCGAGATCACTAAGGGATCTCAGTGGGCTTTGGGCTTTACTTGGGCTTGGTTGTTAGCTTCCCTATATATAGAGAATATGTGTATAGGGTTTAATGTTGTTCACGAGAGCAGAGAGTGAGCAGAACTAGAGAGTTGTTGATTCCTAGTTATTGTGTTCAAGTATTGTAAGTGCTTAAGCACCCGGCATATTCTTAATATACGTGTGTTTTGAAGCAATTCTGTGTTATTTTTAATTATTAACTCGTGTTCTTGAATCACCAAGTATCGGTATTCCGCACCTATACTTGTTATATTGATATCATAATTGTAGTGATCCAGATTCGGGACTTAAAATTGGTATCAGAGCCTTAGACCTATTCAGGCTCGTTATTGTGATATCAACGGATTCAAGATATTAAGGTTTGGTGGTGTTGGTGATTTTTCCGGCGAGTAGTTCATCGGAGAAGAAGATAGGAGCTGTTTTGGTCAAAGATTATATTATATTCGGAAATTATTTGAATCCCACTGATTTAGGGAATCAGTTATTACCAAACTCATCTGGTCAAACCTTGTTTTCGGGCAATTCTGCTTGTTTTCGGTGGGAGATTTCGGCTCAAAATCTTAGTTTGCTGTACAAGTAATCATCGTTCTCGGCCAAAAACAAGTGTTCTCGGTCAAAATCTCGAGTTCTCGGTCAAAATCTCGAGTTCTCGGTCAAAATCTCGAGTTCTCGGTCAAAATCTTGAGTTTTCGGTCAAAGCTTTGAGTTTTCGGCCAGCAGGTTCTCGGTCAACAAAGTTTTCGGCCAGCAGAGTTCTCGGTCTACCTTATTTTTCGGTCAAGGAGTAAAAAAAAAAATTTCTTGAACGAAATTTTTCCAGAATACTCCTTATAAGCGAGATTTCATTCTTGAAAATTTTGGCGAAAGCAATTTTTTTCGGGTGATTTTCGGTGAATTTTTGGCGGGAAATTCGGAAAAATTTGTCTTGAACGAAATTTTTCCTGGACGCCACTTTTGAGCGGGACATCTTTCTTGAGAATTTTGGCGATCATATTTTTTCGAGAAATTTTGGCGGGAAAATAAGTTTAATCTGATTAGTTACTCAATGGATTCTTCACAACTCGTTTTTAAACCATGTTCTTTAAATTGCAGTGAGAAAATAGAAATGTATAAGCTTCATAATGACAGTTTAAGTAGAGATATGGAAAGAATAAAATCAGAGAATTTTAAACTTAAGAAACATGAAAAGGGTTTTCTAGACAAAACAGAAGCTCAGAACAAGGATATTAAAAAACTTAAGTCTGATTTTAGTATAAAAAGTTGTCATTATCTAGATGCCACACAAGAAATTGCTGAGTTAACTGCTAAACTGGAAGCCTCCAAGTTTGAGATCTTGAATCTAACTAGTAAGTTTGAAAATGCTGAACTTGATTTTAAAAAATTCGATTGTTCAAGCAAGGTAGTTAACTCAATGATTGAAAATCAATTATGGTGGAAAGAAAACATAGGTGAGGGTATAGGATATAGTCAAGTACCCCTACCATACAATGACAACTATACTAGTCTTCCTCTTACCAAAGAACAGGAGAAAAAGATAAAAGACATGAAGTATGGTAAACAGGTTCAATCTGAAACTGTTGGATCAGGATCCCTAGAGGAAATCAAGCCTGCTTTTAAGTGTGTGAACAATTTTGATGCTTCTACTTCATGTGCAGATACAGTAAATGATGCGGCTTCTGATAGTAAAGGGGTTCAGGCTAGTGAAAATGAATCTCATTTAACGTGTCATCAAACTCAGATGACACCACAACTCAAAATTGTACTAATAATATACAGAGTTGTGACAACAAAGGGAAGGCACATAAGAAATCGGCTCAACAAAGACAGTCTCATCCTCATAGATCCTTCGAATGTCCATGTGTTGATAAATCATTGGGTGCATTTTATTTCAAGAGGCAAACATGTTACCACTATGGCACGCTAGGACATATAGCCATAAATTGTGTTCATCGTCTATATGTTCCCTATTACAAGCAAAATCAGAAGGCTGTGCCAAGGGGCAAGAAGAATGGAAAAACCTTTCCTAAGATGAAATTCCAACATGAGGCAAGTGCTTCCACTGAAATTAGAAGAAGGATGAAGGCGTGTTTCGTCTGCGGGAACGGCAGGCATTTGGCAAAGGAGTGTCACTACCCTCCTGTTAATAGACAAGCTCCTCACGTGAAAGGTAACATGTTTCAACCGAATCCAGTGGTTAGACAAAATGCTTATTTTAGAAAACCACGTGTATCTGTACAACAGGTCACAGATACTCAAGGATTCAAAGTTAATATGACAGGTTTACACTCAAATGATTTAGAAACTGTTAAAAGAAAAATAAATTTTCAGAAGTCAAAGAGTGTTGAGAGTTCTAAGAATTCGAATTCTAATTGCTCCACTCCAAAGTCTGTTCTTTCAAATTCACTAAACCAAGACAGATTTGGAAACTTAAAACTCAGCAAACAGAATCTGTATTAACAAATGATTCTGTTAAAGATGGGAATGATATGAGTTGGCAAGAGGTCACATATGTTGATGCTCAAGGAAACCCCAAGAAATTTATGACTTGGGTTCCTATGTCCAACTAATCCCGCTATGCGTGTAGGAACATCCAAAATTTCATTGTTTATTAAATGCGTTGTTCCAGGTACATGACAGGGCAAATATCCATTCTTTTTTAAATCTTTAAACCATGAAATAGATTATTTGTTGCCTGGATGGGATTTTAGGGTGATGGAACGTTTTTAATCTGCTCTCTAAGTGTGTAGGAACAAATCAGGGAATACGTTGCATATTAAAAGGCTTGTTCCAGACATTCAACTCGCAAGGATGCAGAATCTCAAAACAAGCTTATTCCTAGGGGGAGATTCTCATAAATGAAAAATGATGTCTTGAAGATAAAAGGTAACCGTATCACTTTGGTATGAAAGATTGATCAATCAAAAAGTTTTAAAATTTTAAATTTAAATATATATATATATATATATATATACAAAAATATGTTCACGTATAGTTTTTCATGTATAGTGCATTTTGTTTCCCAAAATTGAGAAAATGACTTGAACGTACATGAGAAATGATAGTACACCAGTTGGCTGACTGTCACACTTCTTTATTTTTTTTAAATACTAAGTTTCGATGATTGAGTCTTTTTAAGGTTAAATTTGTACATAAAAGTTTTCCTTTCGGTCAAAATTTTTGCACAAATTTAGGGGAGAAAATTAAAAAATTCAAAAAGAGTGTGCGTGCATTCTTAAAAAAAATTTATAAAAGTTTTGTCTAAGTCTTTCAAACTTCACTCTCGCTTAAAATTATGTCGGTTGCTCAAGTTTGAAGAACATATACTTGTATATATTTGTCCGGTGATCTAATTGTAGATTCACAGGATAGCCATTTATCTAAAGACTGAAAGCATCTGGGGCGTTTCTGATGTGTTTTTGTGTTTTGAATTCTTTCACTTAAAATTATGTCGGTAATTCCAAGTTGGAGGGACACATATTCTCAAATGTGTTTTGGTTCTGTTAACCACTAGTGGTCATACGGGAGAGCCATTTACCTGAAAACTGAAGAGTGACCGGGGTGACTGAGTTCTTAACATGTGTGTCTTCTGTAATTTTATGGGAAGTGATATATTTATTCAGTTAACAGCTTTTCAGAAGCTTCAAAACATTTTCAAATGAAAATTAATCCAACCTTTGGAAAGTGATAGATAAATTGTTTTTGTGTGCCTAACGGATGAAGTTATTAAGCTTAAAAGACTATAGAACAGTCATTGATTTGTATGGTAGCTTTCCATGATGCGTAAAAGTTGAAGTGATATAAAATAAATTTGCTAAACTTACTGTGGAGAGTCATTTTGAAGAAATGTGCATGTCTCCATATACATCTTTCCGAAGGATAGGCAGAAAAGCAATTACCCAGTCATACCCGAGCCCGTTAATGTCTTGATCACCAAAAATATTATGTTTCTAAGTTATTGCTTAAGTTATAAAAAAGGGAAAAAGAAAAAATAAAAAAATTATTTGATTATTGTATTATTAAAAATATTCATATTTTAAAAGTTTAAAAAGTCAAACTAGAACTACAGAGATGGGGGCACACAAGTAAGTCCCGTCATATCTCGAATGAAAGGCCTGTAAGTCCGGATGGCTTGTAAGTCCAACGTTCAACCTTAAAGCTTAAAGTATTGTTTGTTTATCTATAAAAATCTTTTGATCAAGAACTAGGGGGTTGGAGTCAAATTGGGGTGATCTGGGGAAAGCCAAATACGCTTTGAGAAGAGATAGGAGGCATCACAGGTCCATGAGTGATGTCCATCTAAGCTTTATGCCGAACCGAACCCATATCACTGATGCAATGAAAATCATGCTAAGTTCGTTATACCTGCTATCAACCTGTTTCTTTATGTCATAATAACGCTGAACATGAATCTTTGTGAAAGAACCTTAAAGCAATATGATTCCATGTTCGGATCTTTCCATAAAGGCGGCAGTTTTATAAAAAACTGAAATTTGATCCCAAATTTTTGCTAAATTACAAAAAGACCGGGTGGTTAAATTTGTTTTATTTGTTGTTTTTGGTCTTATTTATTTCATTTATTATATTTTTACTTATTGATTACTCTTGTCGAAACAAATTTGTTAAGAAATCGTTTTAAAAATTTGTCATCTGCAAATGAAATATGATTTCGGTTATTGTGTTATAGTAGGTTCAGCTGGTATGATCTCATTTCAAGTCCTTTCAAGAAAATCATAAAAATTAGAAAAATAAAAAATAAAAAGTATGTTTGTTTTATTTTGTTTTATTTAATTGTTTTCAAAAAATATTTTGGTTGATCTTTCTATCAAAGTTGATTGTTCTTTCAAGACTGATTTCTTGCAACGGAAGCATATGAAGTATCTGAGACTCAAATTGGATGATGCTATCAAAAAGGGGGAGATGGTAGAGTATTGGATGCAGATGCTGAAGTTGCTGATCATGTTCAAGGGGAGATAGTAGAGTATTGGATGCAGATGTTGAAGTTGCTGATTATGTTCTAGTTAAGATTCTGAAGATCTTGAAAACATCAGTCTAAGGGCAAAATTGTTGGGTCATAAATAGGTTAGACTGACGCATATTAAAAGGCCACGACATGATCAACACTAAAGTGATATAAACAAAGACGAGTTCAAGAATTGCATTGGTGTAATACTGAAATCCCTATGGATTTCGGTTAGGCTAGTCTGAAGTGAAATAAACAAGAACGAAGCTACAAACCAAGGGGGAGATTGTTGGGTCCATATTTGGTGGTTTGTACTTAGTTATATGTTAATTGGGTTTCGTATTGGGCTATGAATGTAAACCGAGATCACTAAGGGATCTCGGTGGGCTTTGGGCTTTACTTGGGCTTGGTTGTTAGCTTCCTTATATATAGAGAATATGTGTATAGGGTTTAGTTTTGTTCACGAGAGCAGAGAGTGAGCAGAACTAGAGAGTTGTTGATTCCTAGCTATCGTGTTCAAGTTTTGTAAGTGCTTAAGCACCCAACGTATTCTTAATATACGTGTGTTTTGAAGCAATTCCGTGTTATTCTTAATTATTAACTCGTGTTCTTGAATCACCAAGTATCGGTATTCCGCACCTATACTTGTTATATTGATATCTTAATTGTAGTGATCCAGATTCGGGACTTTCAGTTGTCTGATATATTATCAAAAAAAAAACTTATTATCGTTATGTCTTACAAAGATTATCTGTTCACAAATATCAAGGATGAGACAGTGACTGAGTATAGTGAAAGCATGTTCTAAGTATTGGAAAGATGACTTGTGAATATTGATTGATCATACACTACGGGTCGAGGTCAAATCGGGGTGATCTGGGGAAAGCCACATACGCCTTGAGAATAGATAGGAGGCATCACAATTTCTAAAGTGATGTCCATCTAAATTTTGAGCTTAATTGAACATAATCCGTATCACAGAAGCGATGAAAACCATACTAAGTTTCATACCTGCCTACAACCTGTTTCTCTGTGTCATAATAAAGCTGAACATGAATCCGTGTGACAGCCTCTTAATTAGTATGATTCCTGTTAGGATCTTTTCATAAACATGCAGGGTTTCTGAAAGACTGAAATTTGATCCCGTCTTTTTATTTAACTTTTGTTATGTAGTTTGACTTGTGGATTTTCCTATTTAAAATCTTGGTTACTCGTTTTTGATCCTTTGAAAATTTTTATCTACACTGTGGCGAACTTAAGCAAGCGAACTTAATTAAAGGGCGAAGTTATCTTAACTTCGCCCCTGGGGTTTTCTAAAACTATATAACAGGCAAACTGAGGTCAAACCTGGTCAAACTTTTATTTCATAAACCCTCGGCGAACTTATCTTTTGAATCAAACTCATTATAATTCGTTTCTCGTCTGCAATCAAGGTTCGTCAGCCTATTATGAATCATAATTTATATCTTTTGACTGTTAATCCATTCCACAATGTTTGTTCTTAATCAGTTTTATTAGCAAACCCTTAATACACGAATTGTTATTGGCGTGACATTGTTTTGGATATCTATGGTAGTTGGTGATATTAATCGCACCTTCTTATACCTATTGACATTCTCTGATTGTCCATTCTTCAAGTTTGACAGGGTTTTTCGATTTCACAATTTATGCGGCGAAGTATCTCTAACTTTGATCTCTTAAGAACTTCGCTTTGATACACTCAGATGACATTGAACACCATCTTCGCTCGTGTGTTGTACACTTGGTTACAAACTGTGTTAAAACTTACATACCATGTGAAGTTTTATCCCAAGCGAAGTTCACAACTTCGCCAAATCCACAACTTCGCCCCTATCATTTCAGCGAAGTTATAAGATGTATGCACCTAACTTAGCTCGTTTTGTTTGTTAGGTATAGCTGCTGTGGATGGTGCTTGTGGTACAGGTGGTGAAAAAGGCGGATGTGACAAGAGACAGTTCTTTCCGGGTCACAATATGTACGTTACTTTGGATCTGGATAGTCGTGGAACTGAAGGATATACAGAGATCATCTCGTTTCTCATTCGTTCACGTATATTCCATGCTATCACAACTACTCTGCCGATATCTCTCCCTAACATTGAAGACTTTTGGAGGACGGTGGAATATGACTGTCGGGTTGAACCAAAGGTAATGCGTGCTACTGTGAACAATCAAGTAGTACAGTTCTCGGTGAATCAGATCAGGGAAGCCTTACAGTTTGGGGTTGAAACCACTCAGGATCCTACCGAGTTTTTGGCTTCATTCAGAAACGGAGCTTTTCTTCGTATGGGGTATTCGGGTCCGTTGGACGATTCTCAACGTCAAAAGGGTTCTCTGTTGGACCAGTGGCATTTCTTAATGCACGTGTTGATAGTGTGCATGTCTAGTCGTAAGGTTGGTTCTGATGGTATGGGTGCAATGATGCAGTCTGCAATGACCGCGTTGACTTACAACAATCCGTATAGTTTTAGTCAAATGATATTTTATGAGATTAATCGTCAGCGGAGGGCTGTGGCTAGGGAACGTTTCCTAATGTATCCCAGATTCTTACAGATGATTCTGAATCATGTTGCTCCTAATCTGCCACAACGTCGCCCTATCTCCTATGTTGAAAGTATAAGCAAGAGGATTTTTGCACAATGTAAGTCATCCAGTACGCGAAGCAAGCCTGAACTTAGGCCAAGGCACACAATATTATTTGGGTATTTAGTGAATTCTGCTTATGTTGCTCCTCCAAAAGATGATTTTAATGATCCTGCTCCGCAACAAGTCAATGTTCCTCAATCACCTTCTGTGATTGAACCACCACCGATGGTCCAGGAAGCTCCTATGGTTGATCCAGTTGCAGCCCTTGCAGAACAGGTTGATCTTGAGGTTGCCTTTGGAGGGCAAGGTTTCTTTAATATGGGCACGGTAGATCCTGCTGAACTTCAAGCCTCAGTAGCTGCTGTTTCTGGTGTGCATGCTTCTCTGGTTGATACGGATGCGGGACCAGCTATTGCCTCTGTGGGGGATTCTGAGGAAACATTATCTGATTCCTCCACGGATGATGTTGTTGAAGCACAGAGAGTTCTTGCCAGACAAGAACGAATCCAAGGTAAACGGAAGAAAGATTCAGATGATAGTGAATCGGATTATGAGGAGGAGTTGTACCGTTTGGTACGAAGATCAAAGAAGGCCAAAGTTGGTGAAAGTTCAAGTGTGGTCCATTTTTCCCCACCATTGTTATCTGGTATGTCTATGTTACCTCCTTCTTCGGCTGATCCATTGCCGGTGATCTCGAGTGTGCCATTGGTGGCCGTATCTGAACCATCTGGTATAGCTCCATCTACGGTCCAGTTGTCAGCACCGGAGATTGTTTCTTTACCAACCCCTACTATTACTCCATCAGAAGTGGTAGCTAGATTTGTTGAGTCCACTTTGGTAGCAACTGCAAGGTTGTCTGTTTCTATTTCACCCACAGTTACTATACAACCAATATCTGATATTCCTGTAAGCTTGGAAATTCCACCACCGTATGCTCAGGATACTTCTCACATGAACTTTGATTTTGATCCTAATTTGTCTGATTCTTAGAGGATTGCGGCTCTTGAAAGGGTGATTGCTGAATTGTCGAGGGTGAATGTTATTCAAACTCAAGCTATTAATCGTTTGGTGGCAGAGAATCAACTTCAAACTGCACTTCTTGTTGAGCATGGTAAGTTGTTTGATAAGCTGAAACAGTTCTTAGCATCTCAGGGGGAGTCGAGTTGCTAGGGTGACGAGTTAAGAACGAAGAAAAGACAAGACAGAGATGATGATGATCCCAATGCATCGAAAAGTGTAGGTGGTGAGCTGCCAAGAACTGAGCAAAATCTTGGGGCTTCCACATCTCAGGGGGAGTCTGCTGGTCCATCGGGCAGTGCAGGTGGTGAGACAGTGGTTGTTGATGATGAGGATGAGTTGGGTGATGATGTGCTGACTGTTAGAGAGATTGAGAAAATTGGTGAACAGATAGGGATCGATAGTGGGTTAGAGGTAGGAGAGAAAATTGATGATGATGTTGAGCATGATATTCCAAGTGTTGATCAAGAGAATCGGGTTCAAGATGAAAATGTGTCGGGTGACTCTGTGTGAGAGGAGCAGCCTAGGTGGAAAGAAGGTTGTGCTCAGTGGTTCATCAAAACTAAGAAGCCTGTAGTACCCGCGATGTTCAAGAAGAGTTATAATATCAAGGGTTATGCTGAATCGAAGAAAGGAATTATTTGCCGGTTGTATGATGAACAGTTAAAGTTGTTTGTGATAAAGCATATGATGGGATTCAGTATTTTGCTAAGGCATTGAGGTCGCTCAACACTTTGCCGGAGTGTGAAATGAAAGATTTGGCTCGGTTGAGATTGATAAATAGAAGTGATGATAAATTTGCGAGATGGGTTGGAAAGATAGTGTGGAAGAAGAGTGTTAATGAGAAAAAGTTTGAGCCTTTGAAGACTCAAAAGGGGAAGCTGATTGAAGATAAGGAACGAGGTATGTGGGCTGATGGCGAGCCCTGGATGGTGATGAAGTACAAGCCAGTTCGTTGTTTGAAAGAGGTTCCTATAAGCTTATGCCCCAGGATGTGTTGAAGGATCTCAAGTGGTGGTATGTTGATTGCCAAACTGCTGAAGCTGTGATGGAAGATGAAGACGAACAGGAGATCTTGAGAGTGTATGATCCAATGCACTTTAATTTGTCTCAAGCTGATTTGCAGGTACTCAATGATAAGAAGATTTTCTATATTCCTGCGTGGAAAGATGAAGCGAAGAAATACCAGTGGGTGGTCTCAGTATGTGTGAGACAGGGCGTTCATGCTTGAAGACGAAGGGTACGTGCATTTTGGATTACAAGACACAACAAAGGTGTTAGAGATATGAAGCTACCGCCAAGGGGGAGTCTGTTGGTGCATGATGCCAGCAGTTCATTTATCTCGTGTTTATTGTGTCTGTAATCGTTACAATGTTCTTATCTTGTTGACCGTGTTAGTTTGCTTTTAGTGTTAGGCGAACTTGTGGGGTAGCGAAGTTAGGGACAACTTCGCCTAGCATATTAGGCGAAGTTGTCGTAATATATATTCCCTAACTTCGGCTTTTTCTTTAGAACTTTGACGGCTGTGTTTTGTGACATTTGGTGTTACGTGTTTGGTGTCTTTGGTTATCGATATCGCAATATAATAAGTATTCATTTGTGTTTGTGTGTTTGCGTGTGATTTGCGTGTTCCTCGTGTTAGCACTCGTATCGTATACGTAGGTGATTCCTCACCCTCGTGTTACGAGATACTCCTGTGTAGATCTGGCTGGGAACCTACAGATACAAGACTTCCTTTCACCTAAACTTTGCCCGTTAAACCTCATCCTTCCGGTTACCCATTATTTTACCGATCAAGTTTATAACTTGAATGTGAGTACTTTCATACCACGTTTTCTATCTTTCGTTTTGGGGGATGATATTGCATACTTATTTCAATCTAAATGTTTTATAATTGAGTCGTAAACCACAAACTTTATTGTATACTTTACTTAAATAAATGCTCAATTTGGTGTTCTATGCTTACATGCTTATGTGCTTATGTGTTTACCGCTTTTGGTTGGTTGATTCATAAATCCGTGAACTATCTGGTATTCTCTTATAGCATGGTGACGTTAATGTATTCTTATTAACGACCTGATTAAATCCGAATCTATTTGGTATTCTCTTATAGACGGTGCCGTTAAGGTATTCTTATTAACGACCTCATATAAAAATCCTGAACCATCTGGTATTCTCTAATGGCAGCTGTCGCTAATGTGTTAGCGATCTCATTATTATCCAAATTGTTTCTTTTATTTATTGTTTTGTATACAAGATTGTGGCAATTCTTATTATATACATATTTGTTCAAAATTATGAAATTGCTCACCAACCTTTGTGTTGACAAACTTTATTTTATGCAATGTTACAGGTTGACTTTTGTTGACTCGAGAACTTGACGAAAAACATATCAAGACTTTTAGTACATTAGTAGAACGAACAATATATTTGTTTACTTGTATTAAATTTGTTTGTATGAACAAGATGTGTTGTTTATTGATTTATGAAATAAATGAGTTGATTAAATATTGTCACTTTAATAGTGTCTTGTATTTTGGGCAATCCGTTGCATCCCGGCATGTTCCGCCGCCTTTGGTCGGGGTGTGACAATAATCTTTTCATCACCTAGCTCACCAGCTGGTACAAATCGTCCAGCTACAAAGGTTTTGGGTTTCAAATCTTTTGTTAGTAGCTTCTCCCATTCAACTTTTTGTTCATAAAATAATTCTTTCAACTGTGCCTTTCCCAATATATCAAATACATTTCCTTTCATACCCTTGTTATTCATCACTTCTTTCAATAACTTAATCATCTCTTCATCTTCCCATGGTTCTCTGTGTTCATCAAGTTCAGGTTTGGCTTACACAGGAATAGGAGTGTCTTGGGCTTTAGCTCTTTCCAAATCAGTCTTTTCATTTTCAGCCCTCTTCTTTTCTCTTAGAGTCATAATAATTCTTTGCTTCTTGACAGAAGGTTCTTGTTGATCTTTCTTTGATTGAACTTTCTATGATATATCTTTCTTTGATAGTCTATTGAAGTGAGAATCAACCACTGCCTTTGGTAAGCCATCAACAAGGTCAAGCGCCATACTTTTGTCAATCAAATATCCACACTTTCCTCCATACTTTTTCCTTACCTCCTCTACTCTTTCTTTCAGCTTTGATTTTCTTACAAATCTTTCCTTCTGTTCTTTCTCAATAGTTTCCCTTGTTGTGTTATATTGTCTCTCAAAATCATGGAAACTCATCCTGCTTAAATTCTTCTCATTCAAACCATGTTTTCTTAAATATTCTCTGTACTTCATAGAGTCAACATTCTTCTTTTGAAGTCTTTTCCTTATGTCATCATCCTCTTTATCAATCAATTTTTGCAGCTCCTCATCAGATAGAGGAGCCAATCTTTCAAATTTATAACCAAGTCTGATCAACTTGATCAATCGATTATTCCTGATTGCCTCATCCAAACTATGTTGAATATTTTTCCTTTGCTCATAAGTCATTTCAACTTGGGGCGACAAGATATTAACTTTTTCTGCAGTTTTTCCCTGATCATCATCATTATTATCATCTGAGTCATCTTATTCAGTAGTGTCTTGTTTTTTAGTAGACTCATCTGCAGCATCAATTTTCGATTCTTCTGGATTTGGTACATCCTCAGGAATATCCTCCGGCCTTATCATCTGAATTGGAATAAGCCTCAAAGGGCTTTCCTGCTCCTCAGGACTTTCATTAAAATATTCATTTTCATCATCCCATCTAGCCCTTTTTGCTGACTTCTCACTATCAGTCTGTTCACCGGCCTTCCTTTTTCTAGTATAACTCTTTTCAAACCTGTTTACTTTGGACGTAAACACCTCATGTATTTTTGAGGCCTTTTTCAGCAGTTTCTACTGTATCCTCAGTCTCCCCATGTTTGACAAATTCTTCATTTTCAGCACCCTTCTCAGGTTCATTATGAGGTTGACTGAATACACTCAAGACCATAGACAATGAGTTATCCACCTCTTCAAGTCGTTTCACATTTATCAACATTTCAACAAACTCCTGATTCACATCTCCTTCTTATCTTAGAGTTTTGGGAATGTTGGCTTGAGCAATCAAGTCCTCTTGCTCTTTCAGCTCTTCTGCAGTTAAGGTTTGGGCAATATATTCAATCTCCTTAGTTTCTCTTATAACTTTCTCAAGTCTTTTTGTAGCTTCAACATTTTCATCTTCTTCCTCATCCTCAACATTCACTTCCTGTGTAACAACAGGTTCTTCTTCGTCATTAGCAATTGCTTTACCCTTCTCCAATCTTCTTTTCTTTTCTTCTTCTGTTTCAGAGGGAAAGTTATCAATATCATCAGATAAATCATCCATTTCCTTGTCATGCTCAACCCTCTTGGAACTTTCTTCATTACCTTGTTGTTCAGTTAGACTTAGTTCCTTAGTTGCAGCATCCTCATTCATCACAACATTGGTCATTACATCTGTGGCCAGGACATCAGTAGCCACAACATCAGTTTCAGTCACTACATCAGTAGCAACAACATCAGTCATCATTGCTTCTGTTGTTACCACATTATCAGTGGTTTGATTTTCCATCTCAGCCTCAATCTCTCTTTCTTTCCTCAACAGATCATCATCAAAGTCTCTATATAAGGTATTCAAGACCCCATTATTCACATCATAATTCTGTTCATTACCATCAGATTCAACACCTTCATAGTCTTCTTCAAAAATCATTCTTTCACAACTATCCTCCTCATTCTCACTATCTCCATATACATTTGAGATACTTTTCAGTCCATCAATCTCATCTGCCACATTCTCCACAACCACATCCACCATCTCTTCATCATGAACCTCATCAGAAATAGTGGCCACACATATATTCTCCCCCTGTTTTGGGGCAGCTGAGGTCTTCTCAACCTCTACCTCAAGGGTTTGAATTTTTAGAAGAACTTGGTCCAGCTGTTCTTTAAGTCACCATTTTCTTTTCTCAACTCAGAATTTTCTCCTCTCAACTCCAAATTTTCACATAGCAAATCAATATTTCTTTTTGAAAACATAATTACCACTGGGAGGGGTATTAGGTGGTGAGTCAGAGAAAGGATCAGGTAAAGATTGAGTTGTATCAGTGGGTGGGTTTATGGTTCGGGATTGTGATTAGATTGGGTTAGTGGGAGAGCTAGGGCTTTCAATGATGTTTTGGCTAGTTGAGGGTAATGGGTTGATGTTTTAACTGGAAGAGTTCTGGAATGAATTATTCTGAAAGTGGGTTGAAATGGTTGGTCTGAGGTCTGGGAATGTGTTGGTGTTTGAGCTGGTGTGGGTGAGAAAAGTTGTAAGTGAGTTGGAAGTGATTGTGGAATATATGGTTCATGTGTTGGCTCGGTTAGGTCTTGGGTAATGGTTTGGGTTTGGGTTTGGGTTTGGGTTAGAGTTTGTGATGTAGTTAGGGTAATGGTTTGTGGTGGTGTTTGGTTTAATGTTTCAGGTGGGCTTTGGGTTAGTGGTGAGGTTGGTGGGGATGATATATGTGTGTCTGGTTGTGGTGGTGAAGGTGGTGTGACTGGTGGTGTTGGTAAAGGTGGTGGTGTGGGTAAAGGCTGATCTTCCCCCTGAACATGTGCATCATCAGCAAAACTCCTCCAGCTCCCCCTTCATAATCATCTCCATCATCATTATCGCTGGACTCATTAGAACCATTATCATCTTCCTCTACATCTTCATCCTATGAGGTTAACTCAGGAACTGGCATAATTTCAGCAACATGGTTAACCAACCATGTTAACAAATCAAACTCAGCATTTGGATTAGCAATCCGTTTGTATGTATTTAGATTATGCAATACATGTGTTGTACCCATTGTGTGTAAACCTTGTTACTCATGATTAAAAATGATTTGCAGAAATCTGGGATATGCTAGGAATTTTTCTTTATTCGGCTTCTTCAATATGTTGACCATCCCTTCAAAAATCATCTTTGAAAAATTGAATGGCAGATCATAAACTATGGAAACAGTTGCGTTTGCCAAGTCTCGACTCATGAGAGTCCAAGATCCCTTTCTCGGGGCAATCCCTAAATGATATGGTGAATCAATAACCTATATAGGTTTGGGAACATTCCCTTCTGGAATTGTCCTTCCTTTACATCCCCTTGATACCCCATAGTTTGCACAAAAATCTTCAGCAGATGATCGGTTGTAAAATGAATCGGATTGTGATCATCATCGTGCAATTGCAAGCAGGTTCTGATTAATCTTTTAGTTATACAAATTTCCTGCCTTGCCATGGTAGCTTCAGTATGCCTACCATTTATATCATCGTATAAGTTGGATGAGTGCCAGAAATCTAGCAAATGATTTCTATACAACATCGGGCACTCTGTTAGGGCAAAGCGTATATTCGGTCTTTGGAGCCACCTTATCATATCAGCCACCTCCTCATTGTCTGCATTAACTTGTAACAAAGCACACATGTTGTGCTTGTATTCAAATGGGTATGCCGGTTCATCACCCGCCATATCTGAGCTTCAATAAATTTATAACCTACACAAGAAACAGAGAGCTAGTACAAATGAATATTAAATGCCCATTATCACTTAATCGTTGTTGGAAAACACTTAATTGTTGCTTACCAAGTCGGATTAAGTGGGCTGACAAATTAGGGATAGGAAATTTAGATGATTTTAATAAGGCGGTTGAGTTTCTGAAACGAGAGTAAGAGAGTGGAAGGTGAGAGAGAAAAGTGGCAAAATTTTCTCTAACTCCCTCTTATATACCTTTTGAAAGTGGGTTTTAAATGCTTTTTGTCTTGTAGTGAGATAATATCTGTCAAACAGTAACATTATCTTTTTAAATATATTCACATTTAAAACCTTGCTCGATAAAGTTCATTTACCAAACCTTGCTCGGAAAAGTGATTATTCACAAGGCTTGCTAGGTACCTTCCACTTTCTCAAAGCTTGCTCGTTCCATATTATTTCAAAGATTACAAGTTATTTTAGAAATAAAGCTAAGAAAATAAAATGAAGGAAGCTTACTCGAAATAAGATTGCTCGAGAAATTAATCACAAGACAAATAATCAAGTATAAAATATCAAATAGGCAACCTTGCTAGGAATCAATTAAGATACCCAAATAAACAACTTAGACTTCTAATAAAAAACCTTGCTCGAATAACTGAACCTATCACAAACCTTACCCGAAAATGTCAAATAGTTCACAAATATTCAGTTAAGAATACATTGAAGCAAAGTATGCTTGAAATACTTCAAGAATACAAAGTGTGCTAGATAAGGATTCCAAACACAAAGTGTACTCGAAAAGCAAAGTTTTTTGAAACTACCAAGTATGTTAATAGAACACTTGAAAATATCAAAGTGTGCTCGAAACATAAAGTGTGCCCAGGAAACAAAGTTTGTCCGAAAAACACTTGTAATTTCAAAGAATCAAATTCACAAGAAACACATAGCTTGCTAGAATGAGTTCAAACAGTAAAACTAACACCTAAGTATGCTATAAAGTCTTAAATCATATAAAGCTTGCTAGAAGTAACATTCAATCACAAGGCATGCTAGTATGACTTAAACAACCTATAAAACAGTTAAGTTTGCTAGAAAGTTCAGAATTCAACAAAGCTTGCTAGTGAACAGTAACATATCAAATAGGTTGCTATTAAAAAAATTTTCTTCTAAACAAATGCTAGACAGTATAACCTATATAAAAGCTTGCTAGAAATTTCATATTCAGCATCTAAGAATGCAAAGCTTGCTAGAAACAATTCAAATATCCTACAAAACAATTAAGTGTGCTAGACTAACTTGAACTTGTTAAAGCTTTCTAGTAATAACATATTCAAATTCCAAGTATGCTCGAAAGGGTTGAACTTCAACTTAAACAGTCAAGTCTACCCGAAATTATGTAAAACATCAAAGCATGCCCGAAATTCATAAACTTAGACAAAAACATCGAAGTGTGCTCGGAAAGGTTATAAAACATCAAACCTTACCCAAAAATACATGTTCAAACCTTTTGAAGGTAAAATGCAAAACTTTTTGACTTAAACTGAATAAAAACTATATTTATCATTAGAAATCATTGTTTAAGAGCAAATGGTAAATTTAGAGATCAAATTTCAGTTATCATTCCTTTCAAAACAGTTTCTTTCCTTTTTGAAAAAGATCTCAATCTTGGGATCCTATTGACTAAGTAGCTTCTCAATACTTCATTCTCAGCCTTATGATGACAATTTAGACAGGTTAACAGCAGGTCTAGACTTAGCATGAATTTCATTTCTTTGGTGATATAATTTAGGTTCAATTAAGTTGCATAATACTAAATGGATAACACATATTACATTATGATGCTCCATATCTATTCTCAAGGCTTATTTGGATTTCTCCAGATCACCCCGAATTGATTCTGACTCCCGAATATATGGTCAAAAAAAATTTTAATGACAGAACAGTTTAAAGATTTTTATATTTCTTTTCTAGTTTTACAAACATATTTGAGGTTGAACGTTGGACTTATATGCCACACAAGTTGGACATACATGCCTTTCATTCAGAATGTTTAAAGGACTTATATGATTGCCTCCACCCCTGTAGTTCTATAAGTAACCCTCAAGTTTGCATTTTTCTTTATAAAAATTTGTGAACACTTATCAACTTTTGTGTTGAGTAAATATTTGAAATAATGTGGTTCACATTTGTTCTTTGTCATTTTCAAATAAGATAATTTCATTTCTTGGTGACCAAATACCAAAGGGCTCGTGTATGACTGGATATTCACTTTTCTGCCTATCATTTGGAAATATGTATCTTGGAACATGCAGAGACAACAATGTAACTCCACATTAAGTTTAGCAGTTTCTTTATGTTTATTTCACCTTAGATTTTACACATCATGGGAAAGCAACCATACATGTCAATGACTGCACTAAATGTCTTTTTAGCCTATTAAATCCATATGATTGGCTAAACAGTCAATGTACTATCATTTCCCAGTTCAAAATTCAGAAACCCCAATTACTCTTGGTTTTCAGGTAAATGGCTACTCTGTTTATCCACAAGTGGTTAACAGGACCAAACATATAAGAGAATACATATCCTTTCAACTTAGAGTTATTGACATAATTTAAAGTGAAAGAATAAAACACATCACTATTGCCCCGAATGCTTTCAGTCTTTAGGTTAATGGCTATCCTTTTAATCTGAAAACAGATGACAGGACCAAACATATACAAGTATATGTCCTTCCAACTTAAACAAACGACATAATTTAAGCAAAAGTAACCCTTTTGATTATTTTCATTGGAAACCCCCTTTTAAGCTTCTATAAAGCTTTGAACTGAATAATATTATCATATCTCTGCACCATTAAACAACTTGCTCTGTTTTATCAAACTTGTTTTGAACAAATGCTTCTTAAAATTTTTCAATTGAGCATATCTTTTGACATAAAAGCACATTTTGACTCAAACACAAGTATAATATATTCAAATCATAATCAACAATGACATCATTAAAAACAGGCAGACATTCATAAAATGTATAGCCTAACAAGTCCTAACAATATTATATCATATAAAACACATAATCCAGATATCAGACAAGCACAAATTATCAATTCAAATCAGGTACTTATGTAGATATCATACACTTTCACTGATCATTTTTCTAATCATAAAAAAAACCTAGGATTAATAGTTAATCAATTAAGCATATATCAGTGAACAACAAACATAAGCATATTCAAATATAACAGTTACTTAGATCCTCTACCAAAATAGTCAATTTGCGCATAGGCACACAACAATCAATGAGACTTGCAAAAGATAGTCAGTTTGCACAATAAGCACACATCATCAATCAGACTTCATTAGAGTTGATCATCCCCATGGCTTAGAAAGTTGAACCTGGTTCTATCAAGTGGTTTTGTGAATAGGTCAGCCAAATTATCACTTGTATCAACTCTTTTTACCTCAATTAATCCTTTTTCACTACAATATCTTATAAAATGATGTATGATTTCAATGTGCTTAGTCTTGGAATGTTGCACAGGATTCTTAACAATAACATATGCAGCGGTGTTATTAATGTAAATTGGGGTGTTTAACAAATTCAGACCATAATCCAGCATCTGATTCTGAATCCAGAGGACTTGTGCACAGCAGGCAGATGCAGCAATATACTCAGCTTCTGCAGTTGAGATTGACACTATAGTTTGTTTCTTGCATTGCCATGACATCAATCTGTCTCCCAAAAATTGACAACCTCCAAAAGTAGACTTCCTGCGCATATTGCACCCATCATAGTCACTATCTGTGTAGGAAGTTAGATCAAAGGACTGGTTCTTTGGATACCATATTCCTAGATCTGGTCTTCCCTTCAAATATCTAAAGATCCTCTTCACTACATTCATATGAGAAACCTTAGGACTTGACTGAAATCTTGCACAAACACAAACAACAAACATGATATCTGGCCTTGAAGCAGTCAGATACATTAGAGATCCAATTTTTGCTCTGTATTCATGTTCATCCACTGGCTCCCCCATTTTCATCTGCTACCATCTTCTCTTTTGTATCCATAGGAGTTGAAGCAATTTTAAGATCATTACACTTAAATTTGTCTAAAATGTCCTGCACATACTTAGACTGGTATATGAAAATTCCATCAGTCTTCTGTTGAACTTGCAATCCAAGAAAGAAGTAAATTTCTCCCATTGAGCTCATATTGTACTTGGAATTCATCACCTATTCAAACTCCATGCACATCTGTTCATTTGTTGACCGAAAAAAAATATCATCAACATAAACTTGCAGCAAAAGCAAATCTCTTCCTTTCTTTTTTGTAAAAGAGGGTCTTGTCAATAGCTCCTCATTGGAAACCATGTTCAAGTAGATGATTTGATAACTCATCATACCAAGCTCTTGGAGCTTGATGCAGTTCATACAAGGCTTTGTTTAACTTATACACCCCGTTAGGATAATCAGGGTCCTCAAATCCTGGTGGCTGAGTTACATACACCTCCTCTTCTATTTTTCCATTCAGGAATGCTGATTTGACATCAAATTGGAATACCCTTATATTCTTTAAGGCAGTATAAGCCAAGAAAATTCTTATTGCTTCAAGTCTTGCAACTGGTGCAAAGACTTCCTCAAAGTCAATCCCTTCTTCTTGCAGGCATCCCAATGCAACAAGTCTGGCTTTGTTCTCAATCACAATACCTCTTTTATCCCTTTTATTTCTGAAAACCCATTTGGTCCCAGTTGCATATCTGTTTCTTGGCTTGTCTACAAGTTCCCACACTTGCAGATCTCTGAATTGAGCCAACTCCTCTTGCATAGCCTCTACCAAACTGTTGTCCTTTAATGCTTGAACAATGTTCTTAGGTTCTGTTTGCAGATTCATATGCACTTCTTGTTACTCTTTCATAAATATTTCCTATGATATTTTCAGAAGGATGATTCTTTTCAACATAAGAGGATTGAACAATCACATCAGTAGATACAGTAGTATCAAGATTTGTGTCATTGAGATCAGGTTCATCAATGATCAAATCAGTTGTTGCATCATGAAACTCTGGTGCTTCTACATTGTTCAGTTAAGAGGTAGATGCACCATTGTTTCCAAAATTCAAATTTTGAAACAAGTCCTCAAATCTTGCATTTCTTCTTGCTTCTTCAATGTTATCAGGATCCGCTTCATTCAGAACATTATTATCCTGATTTTCTTGATTATCTGGATCTACTTGTTCACTATTCTGATCTTGAACTTGATCTGGAACTTCTTCATTTCCAACAATTGAAGGATGGTTAATGAAATTTTGTTATGGTCCTTTTTCAGCAACATTTGACCACAGCTTGTCCAAATCAAGTTTATTTGAATATTCTTCTATAATCACACTTGTCTTATACATAGCTTCATCAAAGTTCTCAGGATAAATCTTGAAGGACTTGATTAGCTTTTCAAGGTCAAACAGCCATGCAGCACCATCAACTGTATTGAATTGATTTTCATTGAACACAATATCAGATGATTCAATCACACTCAAATGATCTTTCACATATACTCTGTAGGCTTTTGAGTGTGTAGAGTAACCAACAAAGAAGCAGTCCAAGGATTTTGCTTGAAACTTGTTGAGATAATCCTTGGTGTTCAAGAATAAACATTTGCATCCAAATGGCTTGAGAAACTTGATGTAGGGTTTTCTTTTAAACAAGATCTCATAGGGAGTTTTTTCTTGACTTTTGTTGAGAAGCACTATATTCTGAACATAACAGGGTGTTTTAATTGCCTCTACCCAAAAGGTAACAGGCAGAAAAGCATAAACAAGCATGGTTCTTGCAGCTTCTATAAGTGTGTTGTTTCTTCTTTCTGCAACCCCATTTTGTTTTGGAGTTCTAAGAGTAGAGAATTGTTGAAGAATTCCTTTTTCTAGTACAAAACTCTTCCATTACTCCATTCTTGAACTCTGTACCATTGTCACTTCTCATTATCTTTACCCTTGCATCCAGTTGATTCTTAATCCTGGTTACACAACTCTTAATCAACTCAGCAGTCTCATCTTTTGTACTTAGGAAATAAACCCAAGTGTATCTTGAGTAGTCATCAATGATCACAAGACAGTATCTTTTCTTGCCTATACTTGGATCACTTACATGACCAAAAAGATCCATGTGAAGCATCTCAAGCACTTGATCAATTGAGTTGATGAGTTTTTTCTTGTGAGAAGATTTGTGTTGCTTTCCCTTTTGACATGAGATACACTTATCATCCAATTTGAACTCTCTTGTAGGTAGGTCAATAACATGCTAACCCTTCACAAGTCTGTTCATGTTCTTCAGATTCACATGACACAGCTTTCTATGCCATAATTTTGACTCATTTTTCAGTGGCTTTAGAAACAAAACAGGTACCACCCCTTAAAACAACATCTTCATGTTTAGTTCAAACAAATTGCCATTCCTTGGGACCATCATCATGATCATATCTGGAGGGATTACAAAATCAGGTTTGAGAATGAAATAGTGAGAATCATCAAACCCAACTATATAACCTTTATCACACATCTGTGATATGCTTAAAAGGTTATACTGTAACCCTTCCACATAGAAGACATTGTCAAATGTGACCTTTCCATTTGTCAAGATTCTCTTTCCAACAATTTTACTACCGTTTTCATCACTACCAAAAGCTACTGGAGCTTCAAACTTCTCTTCATAGTTTACAAGTGACCTTTTGTCACAAGTCATGTGCCTGGAACACCCACTATCCATATACCATACTTCATTCAATGGAGTGGATGGTTCCTTCACAAATCAAAGAAATTTGATTAGTTGGGTAATGAAATGCAAGCTGAATCAACTTGCAAATCATCAGTTTCTTTAATAATAGCTGCATTGGTTGTGAAAAAAGTAGGCTTCGGATCTTCATAAACAGTTTCACAAGCATCAGAATCATCAGTTTCATATCCACTGTCTGTTGGACTTGGAGTTTTCACATAAGGAATTATGTTTTTGCACTCTTGCACCACATAATCCTTTTCACAAGTAAATTCTCTCACATCAAAGTTCTTTTTCTCTTGAACTTCACCCCTTGGATTCCACAGGAATCCATCAGGTTCAAACCCATGCTTCAGTAGAAATTTTTCATCACCAGTCAATTCTATTGGTTTTCTCCTTGAGAAACCGTTCTTCTTTTCTTTCTTATCATTGATTGGTGATTTCTGAGAATCATTAGACTTAACTGACTTTGAGTCTTGATTGGGGATAATTCTCAATGGTTGAATGTTTCTTTTCACAACTGCTTCATATTTGCTAGGAAGGATGTTCTTTTGGTTTGAGTAGTCACATTCTTCTTTGGTTTCTTTTCACCTTTCCCAACATTCTTCATACTGTTATCAACCTCTTGCACATTCTTAATCATTGTTTCCTTCTCACTCATCTTCCCTTTTCCCAAATATTCATCATACTTTTGTTTGTAAGTTCAAAGTTTTGACCAAACTTTGTTTCGTTGGGAACATGAAAGGGTTTGAAGTTAAAACTTTCATTACAAGAATCAGTATGGTGACCATATTCATCACACTTTTTACACCATGCTTTTCCTTTGAAGTTTTCATGAGAATTTACCTTTTTGAATATCTCACTTGGTCTAGGTGGTTTAACCCCAAGTGTTTTCTGAGTTTTCAAGCTATCAAAATCAATTGAAAAATGGTACTAAATCTTCTATCTTTATGTCTTGTCTCTCAGTCTTGCTCTTCACAAAGATGATTTTCTTCAAATTCAAAGGCTCTTCATCCAGGTTTCCCTTGTGTCTTGACTGTCTTTTCTCATACTCTTCCATAGTTTCAACTTCTCCAATGTCTAACACTTCATGGCTAGAGAAAATAGGGTATACTTGAATGAAGTTGTCACCTACAACTGTTTCAATGGCCTTTTTCTTGTTCTTGTCACTTAACCTTTTCAAAAGAGTTTTGCTAGGTGGCCTGACAACATTGTAGCTTACTTTTGACCTTTCACATATGTCAAAAGACATATGCTCTCTTCTCATTATTTCAATGTTCTTTATCATCTTGGGAGTCAGTTTTGGTAGATTAGGTAGTTTGTCTATTGAATCAGGTTTCTTCTATCTTCTACCTCTTTCTTCAACTTGGATTTCTTCACTAGAGTCACTCAGATCATCTTGGTTCAAATCATCATCATTGAAGTCATCCTCAGACACTTGCACTCCAATTGACTTATCATCCCTTACTTTTTCCTTTACAACAAACTCTCCATCTTCATTAACTTTAACCATTTTGTAGTTATCAATTAATTCCTCCTTATCTTGAAAAACTTCTCTGAATTGATTTAGATATGTCTCTCTTTTCTCTTTGTCAACCTTAAGAGAATAATTGTTGTTGAAATATGGAAGAACAACTTTACACTTATCTTCTTCTATTATCTTGTTCATAATACCACAAATGTTTCCAGTAGACACTAAGTTCTTTAGGAATTCATTCTCAACTTGTAACTTGGTAATCTTCACTTTTTCTTCAACAATCATCTTCTTTAACCCATCAATTTCAGGCTTGATTTCTGGGTTGATTTTGATTGTTTATGATGGGGTTGTTTGGAGCATTTGGAGGGTTTTGGGTGTTTATTTTGTAATTCTGATTCTGGGGCACAACTTGCTGATTGTTCATTTGGTGCTGCCGGTAGTTGTTGAAATTGGCGTTGTTGTTGTATCTTGGCTGGTTTTGCTGATATTGAAACTGATTCCTTGGTTGTTGGTTCTGATATTGGTTCACTTGGAAGTTTCTTGGCTGGTTGCATTCTCTAGCAAAGTCACCTGGTTGCTGACAATTATAGCAGATTGCCTTAGACTTATCAAACCCAATTCGTTCATTTGGACCGGACACTAGAGACTTTCCAGTCCTATTAAACAGCCTTTTGCTTCTAAGAGCCAACATGGCAACCTGCCACTTCAGGTCCATGTCTTCAAGGTCATCAGCATCAATCTGCTCCAAATCATCTTGAATGACACTTGTGTGGATCATATTTTTGGCTACAAATGCATTATAAGATTCAGTAAACATAGAGAGCAATGCTTGAGTTTCATTCCCTTGATCACTCTTTCCACCAGCATAAGGTAAATGTCCACTTGCCATGGATGCAGAATCATGGTCATCTATGAGTTGGACATTAGACCTTGATTGGTTTCCTTGGTTACTTGTACTCCCACCAACAAATGCTTTCGGTGTATCAACACCATGTTCAGTAGGTTCCTCTATGACAGGAATTTGTTGTTGGTTTTTGGTGGACAAGTTTTCCAAATGTGCAATAAGTGCATTGGATACCTGGAAACATGGCTTTTCTTCCTTAATCATTTCATTCTCAATCATCTCTATCTCAGCAGCTTGAAGAAAGCAAATCACATCATCCAGCTTGAGTTGTTCAAAGTTTGGCTTCTAAAGAATGAACATACTAGCTGTATACCATTCTTTTGGCATTGATGATAAGAGTTAAGTGTTCAAGTTAGAATCTGTCATCACATAATCAGTGGTTCTATGATCATTTACAATGGCTAAAAACCTATCAAGAATTGATATCAATCTCTCCCCTTCTTTATATTTGAACCTCTCAAGTTGTTGCTTCAGTCTTTGCTTCTTGATGTTCTTCAACTCTGTATTGCCTTCAAACATCTCAAGTATTGCATCATACATAGCCTTTGTTGTGGTATGATGTGCAACCTTGGTCAAAATATCCCAAGGCAGGCATAGCTTGATCATTGCAAGGGCTCTGTCATTAATTTTCCTCATCCTATCACCCACGGCTTGGTTAGGATTTGCACCTTCAGGAGTATATGGTCCATTTTTAATGGAGTTCCACATATCCACGTCATTGTAACACACAACAACCTCAAACAACAATTTCCACTTGATGAATTTTTCCTGTCCATATAACCTCGGAATTTTGTTAGTGGATACCTCTTGCTCTTCAAAACCAGACATATTTTTGGTATTTTGTAAACTGGTTTTAATGAAAAACAGAAGAATTAAAACAAAGTCAAAAATCAAATTTGAAAAACAACCAAATCTGAGAGAGAACTTTTCAGATCTGATGTATCTGGTTTGATTGGAGCAAGATTTAATAATAAAAATTCAAACTGTAAGTAAAACACGTAAAAGAAGAAACCCAATATTTCCGATCTGGAAGAATGAAGGAAGAATAGAGTCGCTGACTTTAGGATCCAATGGAACAGTACTCAGCTCACATCATTCTTCATCTTCAAATAATCAACAATAAGAAATGATTCTTCACTTAAACAACAACAAACAAGCTTTGATACCACTTTTCGGTCCCGAATTGATCACTCAAACTCACAATAAATGTCACAACCCACACAATAAATGTGTCGACAAGAAGTTTGGTGACGTTTCTATGTAAGGTAAGAATAGAGATTTGTTCACGGTGGAATCACAAACAAACACTATTTGTTGCTTAAAGATATTAAATGTAACAAACACTAACAATCACTCAAAAGATTTCCATTTATAGAAGGTTTTCATACAAATGTAAATCGATTATGGTTTCTTGTAAGGAATGTATTTTCGTACTAATCTAGCACAGCCGTCACACTCACACAAGAATATTCGGTAGGTCTGAAAAGTATAAAGTGGCAAATCCGTGGTAGGCGTGCCCTAAATTATTCTATTTATAGGCCTGCCACCACCTGACAACTGTCATTCCTTCTAGAAACCCTAATGATTGGTACATAATCATATTGCATATTCAAAAACATACTAAGTGTAAAAACAGGTCTTCCGGGTAGGCTTTGTGCCTTTTGTCTTCTTCGAGTAGACCTGGTAACCTTGAAGTGTGCTGGTAAACAATTCTCCAGGTAGATTTTACTTAGAGTATTTTCCTTAGAAAATACTCACCTAGCAGACATCAATCTCTTTGACCATAGCAAACTTTGCCTGATATGATCTAACGAGCAAAATTGTTCTTCATGAATCCCTTCAACCCTTTGTCAATAGATAACTTATTATGCAAACCCAAGCGTGCTAGTAACACTATTTGAACTGTGCTGGTAGCACTGTAGCTTGCTTGGGGTTGAACCTTACTAGAGAAAGTACTTAGAGTATTTCTTGATCAACTTTCTTCAAGCATGCTCGGACTACTGTTTATTAATGAAACCTTGCTAGATCTTCCAAATACTTAGCTTCATAAGCTTGGTTTAGTCAAGGGTTTGCTAGGAAGCAAACCTTTCCTGGCTTTGAAGAACATTCTTGCTAGACATAGTGAACCCTGCTCGGATTGACACTAAAGAAGACTTCAAGAAGATAACCTTTCCCGAAAGGCAAAATACCTTGCTATGACAATTAAAACCTTGCTAGGAGGTCCAAGTGTGCTTGGTTTGTATACTTAACCATATCTGAGGAGTGTTGAGAAGATTCCAATCTCTCTTAAGTCATATCATGTCAAATCTTTGACTCAACAAACAGCATTGTTTCTTTGCATGAAGTGCCTCTATCTATCATCTCTGATCGAGACAGTCGCTTTACGTCTCATTTCTGGAAAAGCTTCCAACAAGCTAGGCACAAAGTTAAACCTTAGCACCGCCTATCAACCTTAAACCGATGGGGAAAGTGAAGGACAATTCAAACACTTGAAGATATGCTCCGCGCTTGTGTGATTGACTTAGGCGGAAGTTGGAACGACCATCTTCCCCTAATGGAATTCTCATATAATAATAGCTATCACACAAGTATTCAAGCCGCACCGTTCAAAGCGTTATATGGCCGAAAATGTAGAACGCCGGTATAATGGTCTGAAACTGCAGATAATCAATTTTCTAGACCCGAGATAGTCCAAGATGCCACCGATAAGGTTTTGCAAATCCGTGAACGACTTAAGACGGCGTGTGACCTCCAAAAGAGTTATGTCGATGTTCGTCGTAAGCCACTGGAATTCAATGTAGGAGATAAAGTTCTATTAAAAGTCTCGCCACGGAAAAGGCGTTGTTCGCTTCGGAAAGCTAAGTCCTCGTTTTGTATGACCTATTAAAATACTAGAATGAATTGGTACCGTCGTATACCGTTTGCGACTACCTGAAGACATGAACGGGATACACGATGTATTCCACGTCTCTAATATAAGAAAATGTCGAGCCGATGAATCTTTATCTATGCCTATAAAAGACGTTGAAATAAATGAAAACCTAAAATTCATAGAAAGACCAATACAAATCAAAGATTTGAAAACAAAGAAACTAAAGAGATGAACCTTGAAAATTATCAAAGTAAAGTGGGACTCACGACGAGGCCCCGGATACACTTGGGAAATCGAATCCGAAATGAAGAAAAAGTATCTTCACTTGTTCTAAAGAAGCAAATCTTGAGGACGAGATTTATTCCAAGGTGGGGAGGATGTAACATCATGAAATTTTCGGACCAAAAGTGCCGAGTTTCAAAGAAAAAGGACCAAAAATGATAAGTTCTAAACTCCAAGGTTGAAAATGAAAATTCTGTTTCTGTTGCCAATCGCGATACGCGACGGCTTGGACCCAACGTCATCGCGAATCGCGATGACGTGGTCTGACAGGAGGGCATGTGTCCCACCACGTGTCCACATGTGGCATAACCTCCGCTACATGTCACCACGTCGCGATACGCGACGGATTAATCAAAGGAACATCGCGTATCACGATGGGTCCCCAGATTTGTCTATAAATTGCAGGTTCAAGCATCTCACTTCTCACACCAAATCCACAGCAGCTCTTTCTCACTCTAAAATAATCTCTCTCTAGAAATAATCTCGTAAAACATGCCACAACGTACCTCGTTTTTAGTGCCATTAAACCAACAACACCCCGAAGTACCAACGACATTATCTTGAAGTTGTGCCATCAAGGAGACGAGTCGACACCCGCCCCGAAGTACGTGTTAACAAAGATCAAGATTGGCGTGCATTGGTTTACATGTCGAAGAAGGGGTTGATCAAGGAAGTTCGAGAAACAATAACGCGTCGAAGTGCTTCCCAAGTTTCTAGGGTTAATATAAGCCAAGCAAGGTAGGCGTAATGCCCGAATAAAATAATAATAAAATATCAAGGCTTAAAACGCTAAGTCGAGGATATACTCGATACCTCGAAAATAAACAAAAGAAAACATAACAAAGAAATGTTAAAGAAAGAGATAAAAGCAATATAATTATTGTTAGTAATATTATTTAAGTTTATTATTTTTCTTAAATAAAAAGTAAAGTAAAAGTATACGTTTCTTCAAGAAGAAGAAACGTAGTGTTCAAAGAAAAGTAAAACAAGTATAACTAGAGGTTTAACTTGTAAAAGAAAAGAAAGAGTATTTAAACTAAAGGTTTAAAAGAAAATATAATCGAGGTAAATATTATATAAAAGAGACTAAAGGTCTTAAGCCGGATAAAATATATGGTACTAATAAAATGTTATACTCGTACTATATGTGCGAGAAAGCAAAGAAAGGAAGAACCGATCAGTGTATTGAAGTTGATCTTTTCAAGAAAGGCGAATACACCCAACTTTATAAACTTGTTTAATTGAGTCAAATAAATTAAATAAATTACATGAGATTGCATAGAGATTGAGTCAAAGCTTATCTTTTAGAGATTGCATATCTTTAAAACATTATAAACAAAAGTAATCGCTAGCCCTCAGGCTATCGTGTATGTTTGTTTGGATCCTTACATATGTGGTAAAACTTCGGTAGGCACACCACGCCACACCTGGTCATGAGCCTCCTCCACGATAGGCCGGACCTAAGTTAGGTCCGAGTGAGGGTGATCATGTGTATATTGATGGTACCTAAGTAATGTCGAACGTTGCGATGTTTGCTGAGTGGTTTGTGTAGAACTTAAGTTTATAACTTTATTTTGTTTTAAAACTTGATTATTCCTAAGCCACGATGGGCCGGACCTAAGTTATGTCTCTAGGGGTAATCAAGTAAAAGAAAATATTTTATGTGTCAGCTTATTCACCAGCATTGTTGCTGACGTATTTTCTAAACATTTTACAGGTAAAGAAGATTAGCACGCTTGAAGAATCAAAGTGGATGATATATGATCTGATGGCTCAGATCATTTTGTTAATATTAAAATATGAATGGTGGTTTTTTTATAAGCAAGTAATCTTTTGTAAACACTAGACGGGTATTTTATAATCCCGTGTTTTAATTTGTAAATATAATATTTTAATCCACGCAAATGCATTTTCCGCTTTAATCCGCAAACTCTGATTTATTTACAAATGTGATACCAACTGTTGGTCGCACGCCCAGGCCTATGATGGGGGTGTGATATTGACGATGAACAATTTATTCAAGAAGCATCTTGAGATGGTTTGATATTCGACTTCATTTTCAACCTCCAGATAGCCCAGATTTAAATATGTTAGATCTTGGGTTTTTCGTGCGATTCAATCACTTCAAGAACAAGAGGTTTTGGGATCAATAGATTAATTGGTTCATGCAGTCCAAACCTCTTTTGAAACGATGTTATCCCATGAGCATAACAATGTCTTTTTGACTCTACAAACATGTATGAAAGAAATCATGAAGGTGCATGGTAGCAACCATTATCAAACACCACATATTGGTAAAGGTAAAATGGAACATCAAGGAAAGTTACCTTTGTAAATCGAGTGTGATAACAATGTAATTGATGAAGTAGCCTCACATTTAGCTCACTAGAGAATGAAAATGAAAATGAAGAAGCAAAGGAAAGGATGGAAAGTCTTTTGTCTTGTACACCACATGCATGTAAAGAGAAATTGAAGATGGAAAATCCTTTGTCTTGTTTTAAAAGTTTGTGTGTGAATTCATCTGATAACAAAATGTATATACTTGTTCAAATATGAAAGATGGATTTTTTGTCTTGTTCTCTTCTAGTATGTGGCGCACCTATATTTGTTTTCTATGTCAAAGGGTAAGGGTAAACTTGGAATTTGGCTAGTAAATTTTAAAAGTGGACACTTGAAGCGGGACAAATAAAAAAGGAAATATGGACACTTAGACAATTCCCATTGACATCCTAACCCACCCAATCTATACATACTATTTAAGCAAGATTGAATTTCCACTTGTCAACATTCTAGCCCTCCACATCAATGGCACATCAATGTCATATCACCAATTGCTTTTCATACTAATGCAACTCATTCACTATCCTATATTTAAACCTTAACACTTCACCATTTTTTACCATAAACATTAATTTCTCTCTTTCTCTATTAGCCGGATCTCCTTTAATCCTCTCCCATATTCTGGCTAATCCAAATCTAGATTTTTATTAATCGTTTCCGTTAATATTCTATTATATATTAAACTTCCGATTGTTGATATATGTATTTCCGTCAACATTATATGTTATTCCGGTTATTGTTTCCTCTAATCTTTTTATGTTTATTTTCATTTTTAACTAATTTTATTAAAATCAGTTTAGGTTGTAAATCAAAAATTGCGATGTCTATAATATTTGGGACGTATTTACGTTTTTCCGGTAAGTATTGTTGGTAAGTTTTTCCGGTTATATGTTATACCTATAACAATTATTGTTTTATATTTGTTTGAAGTTTTTTATTATTCGTGTTTTTTTGTTTGACATGTTGTTAATCTAGTATCTAGATGAAAATTCGGTTCATCCATCGACGGTATCATTATTTCAATTTTCCAGTAAGCTACATTTAAATTATCCGGTTATAAATTGTAATTATAATCTTCCATAGTATCAATTTTGAAACGAAAGGTGATTTACCCGATTGATTTACGCAAGATTTCATTTTACTTTGTTAATAAAAATCGGAGATACCATGATTATTATCATTATTTGTTATTTTTCAGTAAAACATTCAAATTTTCCGGTTATAAACTAAATATCAAATGTTCCATAATATCAACATAATATTCTACTTTATAATTTCAGATCAATTGCCAAGACTGATACAAGCTCAATTCTCTTGAAATTCTACAAAAAAATCCGAGATACCATGGTCATTCTCACAATTTTGTTTTTCCGGTAACACCTTTAAAATTTTCCGTTTATTAATTATAATTCAACAATCCATAATATCAATATTAATTTTCTATTTTATTATTTCAAGTTATTCTCACAATTTCGTTTTTCCGGTAACACCTTTTAAATTTTTCCGGTTATTAATTATAATTCAACAATCCATAATATCAATATTAATTTTCTATTTTATTATTTCAAGTTATTGTCCGACTCATATAATATAATTTCACGATTGAGTAAGACTTTATAAGATGCATTTTTATTATATATTCATGTATATTTACTTTTTTGAATATTCATGTATTTCAATTTCATAAATTTTAGTTAAAATTAAATATTAATGTATACCTTGATGTATATTTGTTTTCCGCCGCGTTAATAAATGACACAATTAAGTATTCCATTAATACAATTTATTTAGTTTAACTTTTCTAATTTGTTTAAATAACCGAATTAACATTTTATATACATTGACTTTCCTCAATTAAGTATTTCCTAATTTGGTTGTTTAATACAATTTATTTCATTATCACATTTTATACACATTGGCTTTCCTTAATTTATAAAGATACCGATTTTACAAATTAACTTCATTTTTTCCTCATTTACTATTTGACCATATCAAAGCTAATTATAAAATAACATTTACATATATATAGTACTTTGTTACTACTA